>NC_080382.1:120756468-120899332 GCF_014773155.1 Arachis stenosperma
GAGATTTGATGGCCCAAACTGGCGTTGCAAATCAGCTTCAGAATTCCCGGCGTTTAACGCTGGAACTGGCATAAAAATTGGAGTTAAACGCCCAAACTGGCACAAAAGCTGGCGTTTAACTCCAAGAAGAGTCTCTACACGAAAATGCTTCAATGCTCAGCCCAAACACACACCAAGTGGGCCCAGAAGTGGATTTTTCTGTCATTTACTCATTTTCTGTAAACCCTGGGTTACTAGTTCACTATTAATAGGATCTTTTGACATTGTATCTCTACCTCATGACACTTTACACGTTTCTCATTTTATCTTCTACGGCATGAGTCTCTAAACCCCATGGTTGGGGGTGAGGAGCTCTGCTGTGTCTTGATGCATTAATGCAATTACTACTGTTTTTCATTCAATCATGCTTGCTTCCATTCTAAGATATCACTTGTTCTTAAACCGGATGAATGTGATGATCCGTGACACTCATCATCATTCTCAACCATGAACGTGTGCCTGACAACCACCTCCGTTCTACCTTAGATTGAGTAGATATCTCTTGGATTCCTTAATCAGAATCTTCGTGGTATAAGCTAGAATTGATGGCGCATTCAAGAGATCCGGAAGGTCTAAACCTTGTCTGTGGTATTCTGAGTAGGATTCAAGGATTGAATGACTGTGACGAGCTTCAAACTCCTGAGGCTGGGCGTTAGTGACGACGCAAAAGAATCACTGGATTCTATTCCAACCCGATTGAGAACCGACAGATGATTAGCCGTGCTGTGACAGAGCGCATTGAACATTTTCACTGAGAGGGGAGGTAGCCATTGACAACGTGAAACCCTACATACAGCTTGCCATGGAAGGAGCCTTGCGCTTGAAGAAGAAGACAGTAGGAAAGCAGAGGTTCAGAAGATAAGCATCTCCAAAACCTCACCTGTCCCCTTACTGCAAACAAGTACTTATTTCAGTCTTTTGCTTTTTACAATCACCCTGATATTATTAATATCCTGACTAAGAGTTACAAGATAACCATAGCTTGCTTCAAGCCGACAATCTCCGTGGGATCGACCCTTACTCACGTAAGGTATTACTTGGACGACCCAGTGCACTTGCTGGTTAGTTGTGCGGGATTGCTGATGAGCGGATAATTTGTACGCTTTTTGGCATTGTTTTTAGTATGTTTTTAGTATCTTTTATTAGTTTTTATTATTTTTATTAGTTTTTAGTTAAAATTCACTTTTTGGACTTTACTATGAGTTTGTGTGTTTTTCTGTGATTTTCAGATATTTTCTGGCTGAAATTGAGGGATCTGAGCAAAATCTGATCCAGACTCAAAAGGACTGCAGATGCTGTTGATTCTGACCTCCCTGCACTCGAAGTGGATTTTTTGGAGCTACAAAAGCCCAATTGGCGCGCTCTCAACGGCGTTGAAAAGTAGACATCCTGGGCTTTCCAGAAATATATGATAGTCCTACTTTGCCCAGATTTGATGGCCCAAACCGGCGTTCAAAGTCACCTACAGAAATTCCAGCGTTAAACGCCGGAACTGGCACCTAAATGGAGTTAAACGCCCAAACTGGCATAAAAGCTGGCGTTTAACTCCAAGGATCTCTACACGAAAATGCTTCATTGCTCAGCCCAAGCACACACCAGTGGGCCCGGAAGTGGATTTCTATGTCATTTACCTCATCTCTGTACACCCTAGGCTAGTTTTCTATATATAGGACCTTTACTATTGTATTTTCATCTTTGATCATGTTTTTATGATTGAACCCTCTTTGGGGCTGGCCATTCGGCCATGCCTAGACCTTGTTCTTATGTATTTTCAACGGGGAGTTTTCTACACCATAGATTAAGGTGTGGAGCTCTGCTGTACCTCGAGTATTAATGCAATTACTATTGTTCTTCTATTCAATTCCGCTTGTTCTTTGTCCAAGATATCACTTGTTCTTCAACTTGATGAATGTGATGATCCGTGACACTCATCATCATTCTCACTCATGAACAAAGTGACTGACAACCACTCTTGTTCTACAAGCATACGAGCTCTAGTGAATATCTCTTGGATTCTTTAATCGGAATCTTCGTGGTATAGGCAAGAACTGATGGCGGCATTCAAGAGAATCCGAAGGTCTAAACCTTGTCTGTGGTATTCTGAGTAGGATTCAATGATTGAATGACTGTGACGTGCTTCAAACTCCTAGCAGGCGGGCTTAGTGACAGACGCAAAGAATCGATGGATTTTATTCCGGCCTGACCGAGAACCGACAGCTGATTAGCCATGCTGTGACAGAGCATAGGAACATTTTCACTGAGAGGATGGGAGGTAGCCATTGACAACGGTGAAACCCTACATGAGCTTGCCATGGAAAGGAGTAAGAAGGATTGGATGAAGACTGTAGGAAAGCAGAGAGACGGAAGGGAAGGCATCTTCATTCGCTTATCTGAAGCTCTCACCAATGATATACATAAGTATCTCTATCTTTATCTTTATGCTTTATTCATCATCTATACCCATTTGAGTCTGCCTGACTGAGATTTACAAGGTGACCATAGCTTGCTTCATACCAACAATCTCCGTGGGATCGACCCTTACTCACGTAAGGTATTACTTGGACAACCCAATGCACTTGCTGGTTAGTTGTGCGAAGTTGTAGTGATCACAATTTCGCGCACCAAGTTTTTGGCGCCGTTGCCGGGGATTGTTTGTGTATGGACAACTGACGGT
Source organism: Arachis stenosperma (assembly GCF_014773155.1). Classification (NCBI taxonomy): domain Eukaryota; kingdom Viridiplantae; phylum Streptophyta; class Magnoliopsida; order Fabales; family Fabaceae; genus Arachis; species Arachis stenosperma. Next base: position 120,759,182 of record NC_080382.1, read on the forward strand.
TCATCTTGTTGCTTAGATTAGGTATTATTTTTCTTCAGAGTTCTTAAGAATGAATTCTAGTGTTTCAAGGTGATGTTCTTATCATCACCAAAGCTGATTGATCATCATCAATTTAACTCTTGAATGCAATGTCCTGCTGAAGCTTAGCTAGCTATGTCTAATTCCTTTAGACTAAAGCTTTAGACTAACATTGCATGATTCCTGGAATTCTCATTAAGAATTTTGATACCTTTATTTTCTTCTTCCACTTAATTTTCGAAAAATCCAAAAAAATTACAAAATCATAAAAACAAAAAAAAATATTTCTTGTTTAAGTCTAGTGTCTCATTTTAAGTTTGGTGTCAATTGCATGTTTATGTTCTTCTTGCATTTTTCAAATCATATCTTTTCAATCATATCTTTTTAAAAGCATAATTTTTTTTTATCATATCTTTTTAATCACATCTTTTTCAAAACTAGTTTTCAATCAAATCTTTTTGATTTCTAATTTCAAAATCTTTTTCAAAAATCACTTTGCTTCTTTCCCACTTTTGTTTTCGAAAATCAATTAGTGTTTTTCAAAATGTTTTCAAAATCTTTTACTTAATTTTCGAAAATTACTTCCCTTCTTCTCACATCCTTCTATTTATGAACTAACACTATTCCTTAATGCAAAATTCGAACTCCATCTTCTTTGATAAGTTCGAATTTTCTACTTCTGACTTCTATTTTTCTTCTCCTCTGACACCTCAAGGAATCTCTATACTGTGACATAGAGGATTCCACATTTTCTTGTTCTCCTCTCTTTCATATGAGCAGGAACAAAGACAAAGGCATTCTTGTTGAAGCTAATCCTGAACCTGAAAGGACCTTGAAGCGAAAGCTAAGAGAAGCTAAGGCACAACTCTCTGTAGAGGACCTGACCAAATTCTTCAAAGAAGAAGAACACATGGCAGCCGAAAACAACAACAATGCAAACAATGCAAGGAAGGTGCTGGGTGACTTTACTGCACCTACTCCCGACTTCTATGGGAGAAGCATCTCTATCCCTGCCATTGGAGCAAACAACTTTGAGCTTAAGCCTCAATTAGTTTCTCTAATGCAACAGAATTGCAAGTTCCATGGACTTCCATTGGAAGATCCTCATCAGTTTTTAGCTGAATTCTTGCAAATCTGTGACACGGTCAAGACTAATGGGGTTGACCCTGAGGTCTACAGACTGATGCTATTCCCTTTTGCTGTAAGAGACAGAGCTAGAGTATGGTTAGACTCTCAACCTAAAGAAAGCCTGGACTCTTGGGAAAAGCTAGTCAATGCCTTCTTGGCAAAGTTCTTTCCACCTCAAAAATTGAGTAAGCTTAGAGTGGAAGTCCAAACCTTCAGACAGAAGGATGGTGAATCCCTCTATGAAGCTTGGAAAGATACAAACAATTAATCAGAAGTGTCCCTCAGACATGCTTTCTGAATGGAGCATCATAGGTATTTTCTATGATGGTCTCTCTGAACTATCCAAGATGTCTTTGGATAGCTCTGCTGGAGGATCTCTTCATTTGAAGAAGACGCCTACAGAGGCTCAAGAGCTCATTGAAATGGTTGCAAATAACCAATTCATGTACACTTCTGAAAGAAATCCTGTAAACAATGGGACAAGTCAGAAGAAAAGAGTTCTTGAGATTGATACTCTGAATGCCATTTTGGCTCAGAATAAAATATTGACTCAACAAGTCAATTTGATTTCTCAAAGTCTGTCTGGAATGCAAAATGCACCAAGCAGTACTAAGGATGCTTCATCTGAAGAAGAAGCTTATAATCCTGAGAACCCTTCAATGGAAGAGGTGAATTACCTAGGAGAACCCTATGGAAACACCTATAATTCTTCATGGAGAAATCACCCAAATTTCTCATGGAAGAATCAAGAGAGACCTCAACAAGGTTTCAACAACAATAATGGTGGAAGAAACAGGTTTAGCAATGGCATGCCTTTTCCATCATCTTCTCAGCAACAGACAGAGAATTCTAAGCAGAACCCCTCTGAGTTAGCAACCATGGTCTCTGATCTAATCAAAACCACTCAAAGTTTCATGACTGAAACAAAATCCTCCATTAGGAATTTGGAGGCACAAGTGGGACAGCTGAGCAAGAAAGTTACTGAACTCCCTCCAAGTACTCTTCCAAGCAATACAGAAGAAAATCCAAAAGGAGAGTGCAAGGCCATCAACATGGCCAAATTTGGAGAGGAAGGAGAGGCAGTAAACGCCACTGAGGAAGACCTCAGTGGGCGTGCACTGACCTCCAATGAGTTCCCTAATGAGGAACCATGGGAATCTGAGGCTCAAAATGAGACCATAGAGATTCCATTGGACTTACTTCTGCCTTTCATGAGCTCTGATGAGTATTCTTCCTCTGAAGAGGATGAGTATGTCACTGAAGAGCAAGTTGCTAAATACCTTGGAGCAATCATGAAGCTAAATGACAAGTTATTTGGAAATGAGACTTGGGAGGATGAACCTCCTTTGCTCACCAAAGAACTGGATGACTTGTCTAGGCAAAAATTACCTCAAAAGAGACAAGATTCTGGGAAGTTTTCCATACCTTGCACCATAAACACCATGACCTTCAAGAAGGCTCTGTGTGACTTAGGGTCAAGTGTAAACCTCATGCCTCTCTCTGTAATGGAGAAGCTAGGGATCTTTGAGGTGCAAGCTGCAAGAATCTCACTAGAGATGGCAGACAACTCAAGAAAACAAGCTTATGGACTTGTAGAGGATGTATTGGTGAAGATTGAAGACCATTACATCCCTACTGATTTCATAGTCCTAGAGACTGGGAAGTGCATGGATGAATCCATCATCCTTGGCAGACCCTTCCTAGCCACAGCAAAGGCTGTGATTGATGTTGATGGAGGTGAACTGATCATTCAAGTGAATGAAGAATCCTTTGTGTTTAAGGCTCAAGGATATCCCTCTGTCACCATGGAGAAGAAGCATGAAGAGCTTCTCTCAAATCAGAGACAAACAGAGCCCCCACAGTCAAACTTTAAGTTTGGTGTTGGGAGGCCACAACCAAACTCTAAGTTTGGTGTTGAACCCCCACATTCAAACTCTAAGTTTGGTGTTGGGAGGTTCCAATATTGCTCTGAGTATCTGTGAGGCTCCATGAGAGCCCTCTGTCAAGCTACTGACATTAAAGAAGCGCTTGTTGGGAGGCAACCCAATGATTATATTTTATCTATTTTCCCTTGATATTTTATGTTTTTTGTAGGTTGATGATCATAAGAAGTCACAAAATCAATTGAAAAAGCAAAAACAGAATGAAAAACAGGAAGAAAAACAGCACACCCTGGAGGAAGAACCCACTGGCGTTTAAACGCCAGTGAGGCTAGCAGTTGGGCGTTTAACGCCCAGTCTGGCACCATTCTGGGCGTTTAACGCCAGAAAGGGGCACCAGACTGGCGTTAAACGCCAGGAAAGGGCAAGAACCTGGCGTTAAACGCTAGAAATGGGCACCAGCCTGGCGTTTAACGCTAGATTTGGCACAAAACGTGATTTTGATTGCCATTTGGTGCAGGGATGACTTTTCCTTGACACCTTAGGATCTGTGGACCCCACAGGATCCCCACCCACCCCACCACCCTCGCTCTTCTTCTTCACCCATTCACCACTCACATCCATCCTTCATAAAACCACACAACCTCCTCCATATCCTCCATTTTCTTCTTCTTCTACTCTCTTCTTTCTTCTTTTGCTCGAGGACGAGCAAACCTTTTAAGTTTGGTGTGGTAAAAGCGTTGCTTTTTGTTTTTCTATAACCATTTATGGCATCCAAAAGCCGGTTCAACTGAGAAGGCATGACCTCAAGCCCATCACTAAGAGAAGGATGGAGCAAACAAGAGACCCCTCTCATCAAGAGATCCCTGAGATACCTCAAGGGATGCACTTTCCTCCACAAGACTATTGGGAGCAACTAAACACCTCCCAAGGAGAATTGAGTTCCAACATGGGACAACTAAGGGTGGAGCACCAAGAACATTCCATCCTCCTCCATGAAATTAGAGAAGATCAAAGAATCATGAGAGAGGAGCAACAAAGACAAGGAAGAGACATTGAGGAGCTCAAGCACTCCATAGGATCTTCAAGAGGAAGAACAAGCCGCCATCACTAAGGTGGACCCGTTCTTTAATCTCCTTGTTCTTTATTTTCCTGTTTTTCGAAATTTTCATGCTTATGTTTATCTATGTTTGTGTCTTATGATCATTAGTGTCTTAGTGTCTATGCCTTAAAGCTATGAATATGAATCCATCACCTTTCTTAAATGAAAACTGTTTTTATTACAAAAGAACAAGAAGTACAAGATTTCAAATTCATCTTTAAAACTAGCTTAATTAGTTTGATGTGGTGGCAATATTTTTGTTTCTGAATGTATGCTTAAACAGTGCATATGTCTTTTGAATTTGTGGTTCATGAATGTTAAAAATTGTTGGCTCTTGAAAGAATGATGAAAAAGGAGACATGTTACTGAGGATCTGAAAAATCATAAAAATGATTCTTGAAGCAAGAAAAAAGCAATGAATACAAAAAAAAAAAGAGAAAGAAATAAAGTTGTGATCCAAGGCAAAAAGAGTGTGCTTAAGAACCCTGGACACCTCTAATTGGGGACTCTAGCAAAGCTGAGTCACAATCTGAAAAGGTTCACCCAATTATGTGTCTGTGGCATGTATGTATCCGGTGGTAATACTGGAAGACAGAGTGCTTTGGGCCACGGCCAAGACTCAATAAGTAGCTGTGTTCAAGAATCATCATACTTAACTAGGAGAATCAATAACACTATCTGGATTCTGAGTTCCTAAAGAAGCCAATCATTCTGAATTTCAAGGGATAAAGTGAGATGCCAAAACTGTTCGGAGGCAAAAAGCTACTAGTCCCGCTCATCTAATTTGGAGCTAAGTTTCATTGATAGTTTGGAGTCTATAGTATATTCTCTTCTTTTATCTTATTTGATTTTCAGTTGCTTGGGGACAAGCAACAATTTAAGTTTGGTGTTGTGATGAGCGGATAATTTGTACGCTTTTTGGCATTGTTTTTAGTATGTTTTTAGTATCTTTTAGTTAGTTTTTATTATATTTTTATTAGTTTTTAGTTAAAATTCACTTTTCTAGACTTTACTATGAGTTTGTGTGTTTTTCTGTGATTTCAGGTATTTTCTGGCTGAAATTGAGGGATCTGAGCAAAAATCTGATCCAGAGACTCAAAAGGACTGCAGATGCTGTTGGATTCTGACCTCCCTGCACTCGAAGTGGATTTTCTGGAGCTACAGAAGCCCAATTGGCGCGCTCTCAACGGCGTTGGAAAGTAGACATCCTGGGCTTTCCAGCAATATATGATAGTCCATACTTTGCCTAAGATTTGATGGCCCAAACTGGCGTTCAAAGTCACCTACAGAAATTCCAGCGTTAAACGCCGGAACTGGCACCTAAATGGGAGTTAAACGCCCAAACTGGCATAAAAGCTGGCGTTTAACTCCAAGGAGAGTCTCTACACGAAAATGCTTCATTGCTCAGCCCAAGCACACACCAAGTGGGCCCGGAAGTGGATTTCTATGTCATTTACTCATCTCTGTACACCCTAGGCTACTAGTTTTCTATATATAGGACCTTTTACTATTGTATTTTCATCTTTTGATCATGTTTTTATGATTGAACCCTCTTTGGGAGGCTGGCCATTTGGCCATGCCTAGACCTTGTTCTTATGTATTTTCAACGGTGGAGTTTCTACACACCATAGATTAAGGTGTGGAGCTCTGCTGTACCTCGAGTATTAATGCAATTACTATTGTTCTTCTATTCAATTCCGCTTGTTCTTTGTCCAAGATATCACTTGTTCTTCAACTTGATGAATGTGATGATCCGTGACACTCATCATCATTCTCACTCATGAACAAAGTGACTGACAACCACTCTTGTTCTACAAGCATACGAGGCTCTAGTGAATATCTCTTGGATTCTTTAATCGGAATCTTCGTGGTATAGGCAAGAACTGATGGCGGCATTCAAGAGAATCCGGAAGGTATAAACCTTGTCTGTGGTATTCTGAGTAGGATTCAATGATTGAATGACTGTGACGTGCTTCAAACTCCTAGCAGGCGGGGCGTTAGTGACAGACGCAAAAGAATCGATGGATTTTATTCCGGCCTGACCGAGAACCGACAGCTGATTAGCCATGCTGTGACAGAGCATAGGAACATTTTCACTGAGAGGATGGGAGGTAGCCATTGACAACGGTGAAACCCTACATGAGCTTGCCATGGAAAGGAGTAAGAAGGATTGGATGAAGACTGTAGGAAAGCAGAGAGACGGAAGGGAAGGCATCTTCATTCGCTTATCTGAAGCTCTCACCAATGATATACATAAGTATCTCTATCTTTATCTTTATGCTTTATTCATCATCTATACCCATTTGAGTCTGCCTGACTGAGATTTACAAGGTGACCATAGCTTGCTTCATACCAACAATCTCCGTGGGATCGACCCTTACTCACGTAAGGTATTACTTGGACGACCCAGTGCACTTGCTGGTTAGTTGTGCGAAGTTGTAGTGATCACAATTTCGCGCACCAATTGCAAAAGTGTGATTGCAATTTCGTGCACCAATAAGTTTAGAGCTTGAAGGATGGCTTAGGTGATAAACTCCATACGGTTCAGCCTTCTCTACTCTGTATGGACCTTCCCATTTTGATCTCAACTTACCGGGCATGAGCCTCAGTCGAGATTTGTAAAGGAGAACAAAATCTCCAAGTTAGAACTCTCTCTTCTTGATGTTTTGATCATGCACAACTTTTATCTTTTCCTTATATATTCTGGAGTTTTCATAAGCTTCTAGGCGAAGGTTCTCCAGTTCCTGCAGTTGCAACTTCCTTTCAGCTCCGGCCTTCTCAATTTCCATGTTGCACTCTTTAACTGCCCAGAAGGCTCTGTGTTCGATTTCAACTAGAAGATGACAAGCTTTTCCATAAACTAAGCGGAAGGGACTCATCCCAATGGGTGTCTTGTATGCTGTTCTATATGCCCACAGTGCATCTTGTAGTCTGGTGCTCCAGTCTTTTCTGTGAGGCTTTACTATCTTTTGCAAGATACGTTTAATTTCTCTATTTGACACCTCGGCTTGCCCATTAGTTTGGGGATGGTAAGCTGTTGCAACTTTATGGATTATCCCATGCTTCTTCATCAATCCTGTTAGTCTCCTGTTACAAAAATGGGTGCCTTGATCGCTCACGATCGCTCGTGGTGATCCAAAGCGGCATATAATATGGTTTCTCACAAAGGAAACAACAATGTTAGCATCATCAGTGCGGGTAGGAATTGCTTCTACCCATTTGGAAACATAATCTACAGCTAACAATATATAAAAATATCCACTAGAATTTGGAAATGGACCCATGAAGTCAATGCCCCAAACATCAAAAATTTCACAGAAAAGCATATATTGTTGAGGCATCTCATCCCTCTTGGATATGTTACCAAATTTCTGGCATGGGTGACAAGATTTACAAAACTCAGCAGCATCTCTAAAAAGAGTAGGCCACCAGAATCTGCAGTCTAAGATCTTTCTAGCTGTTCGTTGAGGGCCAAAATGTCCTCCACTCTCAGATGAGTGACAGGCCTCTAAAATGGACTGGAATTCTGATTGAGGTACACAACGTCTAATTATCTGGTCAGCGCCACATCTCCATAAATATGGGTCATCCTATATATAATATTTAGACTCACTTTTCAACTTGTCTCTTTGATGTTTAGAAAAATGTGGAGGAAATGTGCGGCTAACTAAATAATTAGCAATAGGTGCATACCAAGGGACTACCTCAGATACTGCTTGCAGGTTGTCAAAAGGAAAATTATCATCTACAGGAGTAGAATCATCCTTAATATGTTCAAGGCGACTCAAGTGGTCTGCTACTAAATTTTGATTACCACTCCTATCCTTGATTTCTAAATCAAATTCTTGTAACAGCAGTATCCAACGTATAAGTCTTGGTTTGGATTCCTTTTTAGCCAATAGATACTTTAGAGCTGCATGGTCCGAATACACTACTACTCTAGTACCAAGTAAATAAGCCCGAAATTTATCCAGAGCAAAAACAATAGCAAGTAGCTCTTTCTCAGTAGTAGTATAATTAGACTGGGCAGTGTCTAAAGTCTTAGACGCATAGGCAATAACAAAAGGATTCTTACCTTCACGCTGAGCCAGCACTGCTCCTACTGCATGGTTGGAAGCATCGCACATGATTTCAAATGGCTGGCTCCAGTCGGGTCCTCTCACAATTGGAGCTTGAGTTAGAGCAGTCTTTAGCTTATCAAATGCTTGTTTGCAATCCTCACTGAACTTGAACTCAATATCCTTTTGTAGTAATCTGGATAAGGGAAGTGCCACCTTACTAAAGCCCTTAATAAATCTCCTGTAGAAACCTGCATGGCCAAGGAACGAACGGACTTCCCTCACAGAAGATGGGTAAGGTAAACCAGAAATAACATTAACCTTTGCTGGGTCTACAGAAATGCCATTATTAGATACCACATGTCCCAATACAATCCCTTGCTTTACCATAAAGTGGCATTTTTTGAAATTCAATACAAGGTTTGTATTAATACATCTATCTAATACTCTAGATAATCCATCTAAGCAAAGGTTAAAAGAATCACCATAAATGCTAAAATCGTCCATAAAAACTTCCATACAGTCCTCAATAAGATCAGAGAAAAGACTCATCATGCACCTTTGGAAAGTAGCTGGTGCATTGCACAAGCCAAAGGGCATTCTCTTATAAGCATAGGTCCCAAAAGGACATGTAAAAGTAGTATTTTCATGAACCTCAGGAGCTATATGAATCTGGAAATAACCTGTGTAACCATCTAAAAAGTAATAATGTGATTTACCTGACAGGCGATCTAGCATTTGATCAATGAATGGAAGTGGGTAGTGATCCTTACGAGTAGCTTGGTTGAGACGCCTGTAATCAATGCAGACTCTCCAAGCATTCTGAACTCTAGTTGCTATGAGCTCTCCATGTTCATTTTTCACTGTAATGACTCTAGATTTCTTGGGCACCACTTGTACTTGGCTTACCCATTCACTGTCTGAAATGGGATATATGATACCTGCCTCCAATAGTCTGGTCACTTCCTTTTTGACAACTTCCAAGATGGTGGGATTCAATCTTCTTTGCAGTTGACGGACAGGTCTTGCTCCCTCTTCTAAAAATATTCTGTGCTCGCATACTTGAGGGTTGATTCCCACTATATCTGCCAAACTCCACCCAATTGCCTTCTTATGCTTCCTCAGTACATCAAGTAATAACCGGAAGCTTCTGCTCATCCTCAAGGTAAGCATATTTGAGATGTGGAGGGAGAGGTTTCAATTCTAACTTTTGATCATGGGCAGGCTCTGGGTTATCTGGGGCTTGTGAAAATGGCGAAGTGTTCTCATTGTCAGTTAAGAGGGTCCCCACACTTGGACCTTGTCCAGTGTGCCTCTCTTCAAACTCTTCTTTTTGAACTTCAGCCACACTTTCGTCTCTGACATCACACTGGAAGATAGAACGATCTTCTGGGGGGTTGTCAATGACTCCATTCAAATTGAAGATTACTATGCGGCCATCTATTTCAAAGGAGTATGTCCCTGAAAAAGCATCCAATTTGAATTTTGATGTCTTCAGGAATGGTCTTCCAAGTAGGATTGATGATGGCTTATCTGAATCATTATGGGGCATCTCCAAGATATAAAAATCAGTGGAAAATGTGAGCCCTTTAATGTTCACCAAAACATCTTCAGCAACTCCAGCCACTGTAATAATGCTTTTATCTGCTAACACAAAACGAGCTGCCGACCTTTTTAAGGGAGGGAGTCTTAAAACATCATATATAGACAAAGGCATTATACTGACACATGCTCCTAAATCACACATGCAATCATAAATTACTACACCACCAATAGTACAACTAACTATGCAAGGACCTGGATCACTACATTTTTCAGGTAATCATCCCATTAAAGCAGATATAGAACTACCTAAAGGAATAGTTTCTAATCCATTAATTTTGTCTTTATGGATACATAAGTCTTTTAGAAACTTTGCATATTTAGGTACCTGCTGAATAACATCAAAAAGGGAAACAGTTACCTCAACCTTTTTGAATATTTCTACCATTTTAGGATCAGGTTCCAGCTGCTTTCTAAGCTTCCTTGCAAGTTGTGGAAATGGAATGGGAGTAGTGTTTTCTATGGTGCCTGCACCTTTTTATGCTTCTTCCTGTGGTTGAGCTATCTCTTTTCAGCTATGTCCTGTATATCCTCTTCATCTTCAACATCTTCGATTTCTACCACCTCTTCAGCTGAGGCGTATTCTGGTAAGCTTGGTTCCTTCTGATTCCTCTCATGCAGTGTGGTTCCGGACCTCAGGGTGATGGCATTAATGCCTCCCTTTGGATTGGGTAATGGTTGAGAGGGGATTCCAGTGGTGCTTGAAGGTTGGTTACTGGAATTTTGTGCTGAACCAAGTTGTGCCATAAAAGCTTACAGAGTAGAGGTGAAACCATTCAGACTGGCATTAATACTGTTCACGATGGTATTTTCCATGGCCAGTTGTCTTTTCTCAAAAGCTTGTAATAAATCTTCATTAGAAGATAAGAAGAATGAGTAAATTGAGAGGTTTGCTGCTGATTGTTCGGTGGTCCTTGGTTTTGCCTCAGGTGAGGTGCTCGGTAAGGTTGATTTTGCTGCCTGTTGTTGTAATTATTCCACCTATGATTTCCCTGATTATCTCTACCTCCCCTATTATTGTTGTCCCTCCAATTCTGGTTTGAATTGTCCTGCCATCCATGGTTATTATTTCCACTTTAATTGTACCCTTGGTTGGGGCGGTCATAGAAGTTGTGAGTGGATGCCACCATGTTGTCTTCTTGTTGGAATTGCAGGCATTCATCAGTGTAATGACTGTAATCAGCACAAATTCCGCAAATTTTTTTGTGGAACTAGTTGTTGGTTTTGCTGCGGTTGAGTTTGCTGAGCTTGTTGATTTAACTGCATTTGCTTCAGCAGGTTGGTCATTTCACAGATGCTTCGATTTAGAGCAGCAGTCTCTATGCCAGAAGATACTTCTGCAACGGCCCTTGAACGGCCTTGCTTCTGTCTGTGGTTCTGAGCAGATTCAACTAAATCACTGATCAATTGCCAAGCTTCATCAGTGGTCATGTACTTCTTCATAGACCCATTGCTGGCACTTTCCAATGTGGTCTTATCTTGGGGCCTCATACCTTGTGTGATATAGCTGAGTAGCACGATCTTGTCAATCATGTGGTGGGGATGTGCTTCCAGAAGATTATTGAAGCGCTCCCAGTATTCAAAGAGAGTCTCATTGTCATCCTGAACAATTGTAGAGATATCTTTTCTCAGTTTATCAGTAACTTCAGATGGAAAAAATTTCTCCAGAAACTCCTTTCTGAGTGTATCCCAGTTGGATACATTTGCTAGAGGTTGAGTGTAGTACCACTCTCTTGCTTTTCCTTCAAGAGAGAACGGAAAAGCTTTTAGCAGAATTGAAGTTTCATCAGTGCCATCACGCCTGACAGTAGAACAGGCTGCCTGAAAATCTCTCAAGTGCTTGATAGGCTCTTGAGCAGGTAGGCCATGAAACTTGGGCATCAAATTTAGCAGTGCGGTCTTTATTTCAAAATTCTTAGCTACCGCTGGATGATGCGCTTGAAATGGTTGCATTGTAAAATCAGGAGCTCCTTCCTCCTGAATGGTAACTCTTCTAGCTGCCATGTTTTCTGCACGTAAAACAACCGAATCGGTAGAACGGGGGCTGGTTTCTTCCTCAGATTCACTTTCAGATCTGCCCTCAGAGCGGACTAACCTACGCTGTTCTCGCCTTATTCGTGAAATTGTTCTTTCAATTTCAGGATCGAATATTAGCAAGCGCGGATCAGGAAGTGAACGTGTCATTTGACAGAAGAAACATGTAGCTCATAGTAGCAAAATTAAATAAAATGCAAGTAAATAAATTCTAATTAATAAAATTAGCACTCTATTGCAACTCCCCGGCAACGGCGCCAAAAATTGATGGAGTGCAGAAGCTGGTGAATTAAAAATTTATTAAAATGGTTACGTTGCAAGTATAGTTCTTAACTCACCGAAAATCTGCCTATCAATTGAGAAATATGTCACAGAAAGTTTAAATTAAAATTACTGGGAGTTTTAAGTCCCAGGTCGTCTCCCAACGAGTTGCAGAAAAGTGTGCTGTTTTATTAATCAGATATTCTAAAAAGTTGAGCTAAGTAAATTGGGATTTAAATTGAGGAATTTTAAATAATATAAATAAAAGCCTTGACTGGGAATTGATTGGTTAGAATCTCTATCATTGATGGAATGATTTTTAAGATTGATTTATAATTAATGGTTACTCTGTTTGGTTATCCTTTACTAGGTAAGGGAAAGTCAAACAAGTTAGAATGCCAGATCTGTTCACGAGTTACAACCCACTTAGTTCAAAGGGATTGGCGTTGGTGACAGGATAGCAATCCAACAATTAACCCAACTACAAATTTTTTCTTCAATCCTTCCAACTCAAGAGTTCCTTTTAATCAATTCCCCATCAAGTAATGAAACTACTCATGCATTGTAAATAAAGAATCCATGGCACATGAAAGGGAATTAAAAGAAGACATGATTATTGGAATCGAAATTAAATTAAAAAGAAATAATCCTTGCATTAATTAATCATAAAAGTATCTGAATGACAAAATTGAACATAACAAAGAACATGAAAGAATAAAACCAAGTTAAGAGAACAAACTAGAGTGATGAAGTCTTGATGAGGAAATAACTCTTCTCAATGTTCCAATGCTAAGACCAATTGAAAGTTAAAATTCTAAAAGCTATATAGAGAAAACCTAAGAGAGTGAAAAACTAGATCTAAACTACTAAATGAATGTGTCTCCGTTGTTTCTGCATATTCTCCGACTCTAGTCTGCTGTTCCGGGCCGAAAACTGGGCCAAAATAGGGTCCAAAATCGCTGGTTTCGGATTCTGCAGATTATGCAGATCGCGCATGTCACGCGATCGCGTCGTCCATGCGGACGCGTCGCTTGCGCTTTTCCTCTTCACGCGTTCGTGTCATCCAAGCTACCGCGTTGTTTGTGCTTTCCAATCCGCGCGGCCGCGCAAGCAATGCAGCCGCGTCACTGCGATTTGCGCTCCTTCGCGCGGTCGCGTGAGCCATGCGACCATGTCACTTTTCGCTGGTTATCTCCTCAAATTCTTGTGTTCCTTCCATTTTTGCTAGCTTCCTCTCCAATCTCCGTCTCATTCATGCCCTATAAAGCCTGAAACACTTGACACACAGATTACGGCATCGAATGGAATAATGGAGAATTAAAATTAAATAATTAAAGTCTCTAGGAAGCAATTTTCAAACATGTAATAAATTCAGGAAGGAAATCTAAATGCATGCTAAATTGATGAATAAGTGGGTAAGGATCATGACAAAACCACACAATTAAACACAATATAAACTATAAAATAGTGGTTTATCAGTCACCCCTTCTCCCTACGTTAGAGTCCACGTTAACTAGGTTAACGTGGCTTCTAACGTAGTAATGCCAATCCTTCGAGAACGTTAGTGACACTTACCTTTGTCACTAACGTTCCAATGTGCCCCTACTTCCCACGTTAGAGTCCACGTTAACTAAGTTAACGTGGCTTCTAACGTAGTTATGCTAGCCATCTCCAACGTTAGTGACAAAGGTGAGTGTCACTAACGTTGGCTCATCATCTCTTTATCCACGTTAGCTTCCACGTTAACAAACTTAACGTGGGAGTTAACGTTGCTCATGGTGGCTCTTGGTGGTTCACCCCAACGTTAGTGACAAAGGTAAGTGTCACTAACGTTTGCGATCAATTGCTCTCTCCACGTTAGCTTCCACGTTAACAAAGTTAACGTGGGAGTTAACGTGGCTCATGGAGGCTTGGCCAACGTTAGTGACAAAGGTGAATGTCACCAACGCTGGCTTCTCTTTTGCTCCTTTAACGTTAGAGTCCACGTTAACTAAGTTAACATGGTAACTAACGTGGCCAATTATGAGCTTGGTCCAACGTTAGTGACAAAGGAGAGTGTCCCTAACGTTGGCCTTTTTGTCTTCTTCCACGTTAGAGTTCACGTTAACTTAGTTAACGTGACTCTTAATGTGAGCTGTGATGGCTTCGAGGGCGTTATTGGCGATTACCTTTCTCACTAACTTTGTAAGCTAGCTCCCATTCCACGTTAGAGGTCACGTTAGTTGAACTAACGTGAATGCTAACGTGGTTCTTCTTTGCTTCCTTTGTCCTAAAATCAAGCAGCAAAGTGCATCAAAATTCTAATCCAAGTCATGAGACATACATCATCCAATTTGTCATATAATTCATGCAAAATTCTCATGAAATCATGTAAAGCGCACAATGTATGCTTGAAACAAGATGTAAGTGAATATCTACCCAAAACTAGCTTTTTTCTTAAGAAAATGCATGAAACTACCCTAAAAACAGTAAAGAAAGGTCAGTGAAACTGGCCAAAATGCCCTGGCATCACGGGTTTAAACCCGACCCGGAGCGGAGCGGGTAGTTGAAAGGGGCAGGGCGGGGTCGGGTTCAGGATAAACCCGCCCCTACCCGCCCCGGAGTGCACATATATAAATACATAATTTTTGGGATTAGGGTTCAGTCTTCATATCTCACCAACCACCACTTACCTTTAGTTCCCAAATCCCAACCCTCAACTCACAGTCTCACACCTTTTCAGACTTCATCTCTTCTCCAAGGATGCCGCCCTCTTCAGCTCTTCTCCTAGGCCGACCGCCTCTGCTCAACTGCACCAGATCACCAGTCAGTCGCCGTCAAAGCTCGCCCATCGCTGTAGCCAGTCGGCGTCATCACAGCCACCGTCGGTCACCTTACCGCTGTATGTCCCTCATCGAGCTCACATCGGCGTTGCTCCCACTTTTCTCCTCTGCGTCACTGTTCTCACCGTCACTGTCCTCGCTGGCTCGCCTCTCCAGTCTGCGATCTCTGGTCTCTACTCACCTCTTCCTCATTGTCTTTCTGCTAACTGGTAAGCACTCCTCTCCGACTCTCTTCTTCAGTTTTTTTAGTTATTTTTTATGATTCATTTTTTATGTTAAAATAGTTAAACTATACTCATAATATTATTTATGATTGTTGTTGATAGTTGATAATCAGATTTTGTGGTGTTGATGGTTGATTTTGTGATGTTAATTGTTGATGCTTTGAATTTTGATTTTGCGTTGTTGATGTTTTAAATCTGTAAATCTGATTTTTTATTTTGTGTTGTTGATGTTTTAAATCTATAAATCTATAAATCTGATGTTTTAAATCTATAAAACTGTAAATCTAATTTTTATTCATTTCATTTGCAACAATTTTCTTTTTGGATGCAACATGCAGTTATGGATTATGCTGCTTTTCAGTTATAAATGAATAGGACAAAACATATGGTGCTAAAGCTTTTTTTTCATTTTCATAAAAAATATTACTTGAAACTACACTTCTAAAAGATTCCTTCAATGCTTTCCTGATCAAACTCCCATTTTTTTAATTTAATTCTGTGTATTATTTTTATGATTATGTCTTGTTCATTATTTGTCTCCTTCAATTGTGTTGATTTTCATTCCTTGCTTCGGCTTCATTTCTTTTTTGTCGCTCGTTTGATTTGTCCGTATTATTCCTATTATATCTCGTGATCTGATTAGCTTGTTGATGAGTGGATAATTTATACGCTTTTTGGCATTGTTTTCAATATGTTTTTAGTAGATTTTAGTTAGTTTTTATTATATTTTTATTAGTTTTTATTTAAAATTTACTTTTCTGGACTTTACTATGAGTTTGTGTATTTTTCTGTGATTTCAGGTATTTTCTGGCTGAAATTGAGGGACTTGAGCAAAAATTTGATTCAGAGACTGAAAAAGGACTGCAGATGCTGTTGGATTCTGACCTCCCTGCACTCAAAGTGGATTTTCTGGAGCTACAGAAGCCCAATTGGCACGCTATCAATTGCGTTGGAAAGTAGACATCATGGGCTTTCCAGCAATATATAATAGTCCATACTTTGCCCAAGGATTGATGGCCCAAACCGGCGTTTCAAATCAGCTTTAGAATTCCCGACGTTTAACGCCGGAAAAGGCACAAAAATTGGAGTTAAACACCCAAACTGGCACAAAAGCTGACAATTAACTCCAGGAAAAGTCTCTACACATGAAAGCTTCAATGCTCAGCCCAAGCACACACCAAGTGAACCCCGGAAGTGGATTTTTACGTCATTTACTCATTCGTGTAACCCTAGGTCACTAGTTCACTATAAATAGGACTTTTTGCTATTGTATCTTCACCTCATGACACATTACACGTTTCATATTGTATCTTCTATGGCATGAGTCTCTAAACCTCATGGTTGGGGGTGAGGAGCTCTGCTCTGTCTTGATGGATTAATGCAGTTACTAGTGTTTCTCATTCAATCATGCTTGCTTCTATTCTAAGATACCACTTGTTCTTCAACCTGATGAATGTGATGATCCGTGACACTCATCATCATTCTCACCTATGAATGTGTGACTATCAACCACCTCCGTTCTACCTTCGATTGAGTGTGTATCTCTTGGATTCCTTAAGCAGAATCTTCGTGGTATAAGCTAGAACCCATTGGCGGCCATTCTTGAGAATCCGGAAGGTCTAAACCTTGTCTGTGGTATTCTGAGTAGGATTCAGGGATTGAATGACTGTGACGACCTTCAAACTCGCGATTGTGGTGCGTTAGTGACAGACGCAAAAGGATCAATGGATCCTATTCCGACATGATCGAGAACCGACAGATGATTAGCCGTGCTGTGACAGAGCGCGTTGAACATTTTCACTGAGAGGACGGGAGGTAGCCATTGACAACGGTGAAACCCAACATACAACTTGCCATGGAAGGAGCCTTGCGTGCATGAAGAAGAAGACAGTAGAAAAGCAGAGATTCAGAAGATGGAGCATCTCCAAAACCTCAACCTGTTCTCTATTACTGCAAAACAAGTATCTATTTCATGTTCTTTTACTTTTTACAACCAAATCTGAGAATTATTGATATCCTGACTAAGAGTTACAAGATAACCATAACTTGCTTCAAGCCGACAATCTCCGTGGGATCGACCCTTACTCACGTAAGGTATTACTTGGACGACCCAGTGCACTTGCTGGTTAGTTTTGTGGAATTGCAAAAGTGTGATTGTGATTTTGTGCA
Source organism: Arachis stenosperma (assembly GCF_014773155.1). Classification (NCBI taxonomy): domain Eukaryota; kingdom Viridiplantae; phylum Streptophyta; class Magnoliopsida; order Fabales; family Fabaceae; genus Arachis; species Arachis stenosperma. Next base: position 120,776,480 of record NC_080382.1, read on the forward strand.
CCAAGTTTTTGGCGCCGTTGCCGGGGATTGTTCGAGTTTGGACAACTGATGGTTTATCTTGTTGCTTAGATTAGGAATATTTTATTTTCGTTGGTTTAGAGTCTTTTATTTGAGTCTAGTTTCATATTTTAAGTTTGGTGTCAATTGCATGCTTTTATTTTCTTTTAATTTTTCGAATTTGCATGTTTCTAGTCCTTTCTTGATCTTTAAAAATTTCTAAGTTTGGTGTCTTCTTTGGGTTTTCCTTTAATTTTTCGAAAATTTGTGTTGGATTTTCTTAAAATTTTAAGTTTGGTGTCTTTTTGCTTCTATTTACTTAAAAATTTTTAAAAAATTTGTTCTTGGTGTTCATCTTGAACTTCAAAGTGTTCTTGGTGACATTCAAAGTTTTCTTGTTTGTTCTCTTTGTTTTGATCTAAAATTTCTAAGTTTAGTGTCACTTGGTTGTTTTTCTCTTTCCACATTAAAATTTAAAAATAAAAAAAAATATCCTTTCCTTGTTTTACTCATAATTTTCGAAATTTTGCATTAATTTTCAAAATCATATCTTTTTTTTAGTCAAGTCAAAATTCTAATTTCAAAAATTGATTTTTTCAAATCTTTTTTCAAAAATAAAATCTTTTTAATTTCTTCAATCATATCCTTTCAATCATTTTTTTTATTGCAATCATATCTTTTTCAAAATAATTTTCAATCATATCTTTTTAATTGCTAATTCCAAAATCTTTTTAATTAATTAATTAATTTAGTTTTCAATTTGCGTTGATTTTATTTTCTTTTAGTTTTCAAAATTTTATTTTATTTTCCATTTATTCTATTTTATTATTTTCGGTCACATTTAATTAAAATAAAAAAATATAAAAATAAAATAATATCCGCATCATCTCCCTTTCTCCATCATGGACCTAAGTGGAATTGAGCAGTCCAGAAGGACTCTGGGGTCATATGCTAACCCCATTACAGCTGCATATGGGAATAGCATCTGTATACCTCCCATTAAAGCAAGCAGCTTTGAGCTAAATCCTCAACTCATTATCATGGTGCAGCAAAATTGCCAGTATTCCGGTCTTCCACAGGAAGAACCTATTGAGTTTCTGGCACAGTTCTTACAAATTGCTGACACAGTACGTGATAAAGAGGTGGATCAGGATGTCTACAGATTATTACTATTTCCATTTGCTGTAAAAGATCAAGCTAAGAGGTGGTTGAATAACCAACCCACAGCAAGCATAAAAACATGGAGACAGTTATCAGACAAATTCCTGAATTAATTTTACCCTCCAAAAAGGATGACACAGCTAAGGCTGGACATCTAAGGCTTTAAACAAGAGGATAATGAATCCCTTTATAATGCCTGGGAGAGGTACAGAGGTATGCTAAGAAAATGCCCCTCTGAAATGTTTTCAAAGTGGGTACAGTTAGACATCTTCTACTATGGACTTACAGAAAAACTCAGATGTCTCTAGACCACTCAGCTGGTGGATCTATACATATGAGGAAGACGATTGAAGAGGCTCAAGAGCTCATAGATACTGTTGCTAGAAATCAACATCTATACTCAAGCAGTGAGTCCTCTACAAAAGAAGAAGCTATGGCAGTAACTACTGATCCTAATCCTCAAGAACAGATTGTTGAGCTTAATCAGCAATTACTCCTGATGACAAAACAGTTAGCAGAATTTAAAGAGATGCTCCAAGAAACCAAAATTGCTAACTGATGAGCGGATATTTTATACGCTTTTTGGGGGTAATTTCATGTAGATTTTAGTATGTTTTAATTAGTTTTTAATAGAATTTTATTAGTTTTTAAGCAAAAATCATATTTCTGGACTTTACTATGAGTGTGTGTATTTTTCTGTGATTTCAGGTATTTTCTGGCTGAAATTGAGGGAGCTGAGCAAAAATCTGACTTAGGCTGAAAAAGGACTGCTGATGCTGTTGGATCCTGACCTCCCTGCACTCGAAATGGATTTTCTGGAGCTACAAGAGTCCAATTGGCGCGCTCTCAACGGCGTTGGAAACTAGACATCCAGGGCTTTCCAGCAATATATAATAGTCCATACTTTGCGCAAGGATAGACGACGTAACTTGGCGTTAAACGCCAAGTTCATGCTGCTGTCTGGAGTTAAACGCCAGAAAAACGTCATGATCCGGAGTTGAACGCCCAAAACACGTCATAATCTGGAGTTTGACGCCAAGAAAGGTCTTTACACGTGGAAAGCTTTAGTCTCAGCCCCAGCACACACCAAGTGGGCCCCAGAAGTGGATTTCTGCACCAATTATCTTAGTTTACTCATATTCTGTAAACCTAGGTTACTAGTTTACTATTTAAACAACTTTTAGAGAATTATTTTGTACCTCATGACATTTTCAGATCTGAATTACATACTTTGTGACGGCATGAGTCTCTAAACTCCATTGTTGGGGGTGAGGAGCTCTGCAGCGTCTCGATGATTTAATACAATTCCTTTGTTTTCCATTCAAACACGCTTGTTCTTGTCTAAGATGTTTATTCACGCTTAATTGTGAAGAAGGTGATGATCCGTGACACTCATCACCTTCCTCAATCTATGAACGTGTGCCTGACAACCACCTCCGTTCTACATCAGACTGAATGAATATCTCTTAGATTCCCTAACAGAATCTTCGTGGTATAGGCCGGATTGATGGCGGCATTCATGAGAATCCGGAAAGTCTAAACCTTGTCTGTGGTATTCCGAGTAGGATTCTGGGATTGAATGACTGTGACGTGCTTCAAACTCCTGAGGGCTGGGCGTTAGTGACAGACGCAAAAGAATCAATGGATTCTATTCCAACCTGATTGAGAACCGACAGATGATTAGCCGTGCTGTGACAGAGCATAGGAACGTTTTCACTGAGAGGATGGGAAGTAGCCACTGACAACGGTGACACCCTACATAGAGCTTGCCATGGAAGGAACTTGCGTGTGAGAAGAGGATTTCAAGGAAGAGTTGAAGTCAAAGGACAAAGCATCTCCAAAACTCCAACATATTCTCCATTACTGCACAACAAGTAACGCTAGTATTCTTTATTATTCCAACTTACAATTTTAAGTAGTTTGTAGTTTGGCCTTTTACAAATAAATCCAAATAACTTCATTAGCCTCCTGACTAAGATTAATAAAATAACATTGATTGCTTCAAGCCAATAATCTCCGTGGGATCGACCCTTACTCACGTAAGGTATTACTTGGACGACCCAGTGCACTTGCTGGTTAGTTGAACGGAATTGTGGACATACTAAAGATCAAAAGATAGAAATCACAATTTCGTCCAACAAGTTTTTGGCGCCGTTGCCGGGGATTATTGAGTTTGAACAATTGAAGGCTTATTTTATTTCTTAGATTAGGAATATAGTATTGATATTACAGAGTCATTAAATCTGAGTCCTTTATTCCCTTTTCAAAAATATTTTTCAAAAATATTATTTTTCTTTATTAATTGTTAATTCTTCGTGAGTCTAGTGTCTTGTTCTAAGTTTGGTGTCAATTGCATCTTTTATATTTTTCTTTGAAATTTTCGTGTGAGTGTCCTTTGTTTTTCCTTAATCTTCAAGTTGTTCTTGTCTATTTTTCTTGTTTGATCTTTAATTTTTCTTGTTCTGAGTCTTTTCTTGTTTTTCTTGTGCTTTTTCAAAACAATTGTTATATTTGCTGCCCATTTGGCTAGAATAGAAGGGTCATATTCTTGATAAGGGAGCACCAATACTTTTGAAAATCTTTTTCAAAAATAATTTTTCTTGATTTAATCTTGTGCCAAACTCTAAGTTTGGTGTTTTATTGTTAATCTTTTTATAATTTTCGAAAATTTATTTTGGTTTTCTAAAAGTTTTAAGTTTGGTGTTCTTTCTTTTGTTCTTGGTGTTCTTGTGAATCTTCAAAGTGTTCTTGAGTTTTTCTTGTGTCTTGATCTTAAAATTTTTTAGTTTGGTGTTCCTTGGTGTTTTCCCTCCAAAAATTTTCGAAAATAAGGAGCATTAGATCTAAAAATTTTAAGTCTTGTGTCTTTTGTGTGTTTTTCTCTTTCATCATAAAATTCAAAATTCAAAAATTTTTATTTTCTAACTAATTTTGAACTACTTTTTTTTCGAAAATTTTATATAAAAATTCAATTTTCAATTTCAAAATATTTCCACTTTCTTTTATTTATTTCGTTTTTATTTTATTCTAAAAAAAAATAATTTTCTTTCACAAAATATCTTCAAAATATTTTTTATATCTATATCCCATTTTTTGTTATTCCATTACTATAAAATAAATAAATATCAACATATAAATTCTCAACTTGTATTCCATTATGGAAGTAAGTGGGAATGAACAGTCCAAGAGGACTTTGGGGTCATATGCTAACCCCACTACTGCTTCATATGGGAGTAGTATCTGTATACCCTCCATTGGAGTTAGTAGCTTTGAGCTGAATCCTCAGCTCATTATCATGGTGCAGCAAAACTGCCAGTATTCTGGTCTTCCACATGAAGAACCTACAGAGTTTCTGGCACAATTTCTGCAAATTGCTGATACAGTACATGATAAGGAAGTAGATCAGGATGTCTACAGACTATTACTGTTTCCATTTGCTGTAAAAGATCAAGCTAAGAGGTGGTTAAATAACCAGCCTAAGAACAGCATAAAAACATGGAAACAGCTGTCAGAAAAATTCCTGAATCACTATTTCCCTCCCAAACGGATGACACAGCTAAGGCTAAACATCCAAGGCTTCAAACAAGGAGATCATGAATCCCTTTATGATGCTTGGGAGAGATACAGAGAGATGCTAAGAAAATGCCCCTCTGAAATGTTTTCAGAATGGGTGCAATTAGACATCTTCTACTATGGGCTTACAGAAAAAGCTCAGATTTCTCTAGACCACTCAGCTGATGGATCTATACACATGAGAAAAACAATTGAAGAAGCTCAAGAGCTTATTGATACAGTTGCCAGAAATCAGCATCTGTACCTAAGCAGTGAATCCTTTATGAAAGAAGAAGCTAAAACAGTAACTGCAGAACTCAGTCCAGTGGATCAGGCTAATGAATTCAATCAGCAATTAGATTTTCTAACTCAGCAACTAGCCGAATTCAAGGAAATATTACAGGAAACAAGAATGGCTAACAGGAACAGGGAAGTGCAATTAAAGCAGACAGAAAAGCAACTGTCAAAACAAATAACAGAAGAATGCCAAGCAGTTCAATTAAGAAGTGGGAAAACATTAAATACCTCACTTCAAAGCAGCAGAAAATCGAGAAATGAACAAGAGGATACTAAAAATCCCTCTGAGGACAATCAGAGCCCAGAGAGGAATGATGCTGGCGCTGAACGCCCAGCCCATGCTCATTCCTGGCGTTCAACGCCAGAAACAAGCATGAATCTGGCGTTGAACGCCCAAAAGGGACATGGTTCTGGCGTTCAAACGCCAGTAACAAACAAGGAGATGGCGTCTAACGCCACTCCAGCTTCCACTCCTAGCATTCAAATGCCAGTGGGTGATCAGTCACATACAAGTGCTGACCTTTCTAAAAAGGCTTCCCAACCCACTTCTGTAGGTAATAAACCTGCAGCAACTAAGGTTGAGGAATACAAAGCCAAAATGCCTTATCCTCAAAACTCCGCCAAGCGAACAGGATAAGCAATTTGCCCGCTTTGCAGACTATCTCAGGACTCTTGAAATAAAGATTCCGTTTGCAGAAGCACTTGAGCAAATACCTTCTTATGCTAAGTTCATGAAAGAAATCTTAAGTCATAAGAAGGATTGGAGGGAAACTGAAAAAGTCTACCTCACTGAAGAATGCAGTGCAGTCATTCTGAAAAGCTTACCTGAGAAGCTTAAAGATCCTGGGAGCTTTATGATACCATGCACATTAGAGGATAATTGTACCAAGCAAGCTTTATGTGATCTTGGGGCAAGTATCAACTTAATACCTGCATCTACTATCAGAAAGCTTGGTTTAACTGAAGAATTAAACCAACCAGGATATGTCTTCAACTTGCTGATGGCTCCATTAAGTACCCATCAGGCGTGATTGAGGACATGATTGTCAAGGTTGGGCCATTCGCCTTTCCTACTGACTTTGTGGTGCTGGAAATGGAGGAGCACAAGAGTGCAACTCTCATTCTAGGAAGACCTTTCCTAGCAACTGGCCGAACCCTCATTGATGTCCAAAAAGGGGAAGTGACCTTGAGAGTCAATGAGGAGGAGTTCAAGTTGAATGTTGTCAAAGCAATGCAACATCCAGACACCCAAATGACTGCATGAGTGTTGATATTATTGATTCTCTGGTAAGAGAGGTCAATATGGCTGAGAGTTTGGAATCAGAGCTAGAGGACATCTTTAAAGATGTTCAGCCTGATTTGGAGGAGTCAGAGAAGATAATAGAACCTCTGAAAATCCCTCAAGAAGAGGAGAAACCTCCAAAACCCGAACTCAAACCATTACCACCATCCCTAAAATATGCATTTCTGGGAGAAGGTGATACCTTTCCTGTAATTATAAGCGCTACCTTAGAGCCACAGGAAGAGGAAGCACTAATTCAAGTGCTAAGGACACACAAGACAGCTCTTGGGTGGTCCATCAGTGATCTTAAGGGCATTAGCCCAGCCAGATGCATGCATAAGATCCTATTGGAAGGTGACGCCAAGCCTGTGGTCCAACCACAGAGGCGGCTAAACCCAGCCATGAAGGAAGTGGTGCAGAAGGAGGTCACTAAATTACTAGAGGCTGGGATTATTTATCCTATTTCTGACAGCCCCTGGGTGAGCCCTGTCCAAGTTGTCCCTAAGAAAGGTGGCATGACAGTGGTTCACAATGAAAAAAATGAACTGGTTCCTACAAGGATAGTTACAGGGTGGCGTATGTGCATTGATTACAGAAGGCTCAATACAGCCACCAGAAAGGATCATTTTCCTTTACCATTCATAGACCAGATGCTAGAAAGACTAGCAGGTCATGAATACTACTGCTTCCTGGATGGATATTCAGGTTATAATCAAATTGCAGTAGATCCCCAGGATCAAGAGAAAATGGCATTCACATGCCCATCTGGAGTATTTGCATACAGAAGGATGCCATTTGGCCTGTGCAATGCACCTGCAACCTTTCAGAGGTGCATGCTCTCAATTTTCTCTGATATGGTGGAAAAATTCCTGGAAGTCTTCATGGATGACTTTTCAGTATTTGGAGACTCATTCAGCTCCTGCCTAAACCATTTAGCACTTGTTCTGAAAAGATGCCAAGAGACTAATCTGGTTTTAAACTGGGAAAAATGTCACTTTATGGTGACTGAAGGAATTGTCCTTGGGCACAAAATTTCGAACAAGGGGATAGAGGTGGACCAAGCTAAGGTAGAAGTAATTGAAAAATTACCACCACCTGCTAATGTTAAGGCAATCAGAAGCTTTCTGGGACATGCAGGGTTCTATAGGAGGTTTATAAAGGATTTTTCAAAAATCGCCAGACCTCTGAGCAACCTGCTAGCTGCAGACACGCCATTTATCTTTGATGAAGAGTGTCTGCAAGCATTTGAGACTCTGAAAGCTAAATTGGTTACAGCACCAATCATCTCTGCACCAGACTGGACATTACCATTTGAACTGATGTGTGATGCCAGTGACCATGCCATTGGTGCAGTGTTGGGACAAAGGCATGACAAGCTTCTGCACGTCATTTACTATGCAAGCCATGTGCTAAATGATGCACAGAAGAATTATACAACCACAGAAAAAGAGCTACTTGCAGTGGTTTACGCCATTGACAAATTCAGGTCCTACTTAGTAGGATCAAAAGTGATTCTGTACACTGATCATGCTGCTCTTAAATATCTACTCACAAAGCAGGATTCAAAACCCAGACTCATCAGATGGGTACTGCTTCTGCAAGAGTTTGATATAGAAATAAGAGACAGAAAAGGGACAGAAAATCAAGTAGCAGATCACCTGTCCCGAATAGAACCAGTGGAAGGGGCGTCCCTCCCTCTCACTGAAATTTCTGAAACCTTTCCGGATGAGCAACTGCTGGCCGTCCAGGAAGTGCCATGGTTTGCAGACATTGCAAACTACAAGGCAGTAAGATTCATACCCAAAGAGTACAGTAAGGTGCAATCAAAGAAATTAATCACAGATGCAAAGTACTATCTTTGGGATGAACCATATCTCTTTAAGAGATGTGCAGACGGAGTAATCCATAGATGTGTGCCTAAAGAAGAAGCACAGAAGATCCTTTGGCATTGCCATGGATCACAGTATGGAGGACATTTTGGAAGTGAACGAACAGCCACAAGAGTCCTCCAAAGTGGCTTCTACTGGCCTACTCTCTATAAAGATTCCCGAGCATTTGTGCTTAATTGTGACAGTTGCCAAAGATCAGGCAACTTACCTCACAGTTATGCCATGCCTCAACAAGGAATCTTGGAGATTGAGTTGTTTGATGTATGGGGCATTGACTTCATGGGACCTTTCCCACCATCATACTCAAACACTTATATTCTGGTGGCAGTGGATTATGTATCCAAATGGGTGGAGGCTATTGCAACACCCACTAATGACACTAAAATAGTGTTGAAATTCCTCCAGAAACATATCTTCAGCAGATTTGGTATCCCTAGAGTGTTAATCAGTGATGGGGGCACTCATTTCTGCAATAAACAGCTTTATGCTGCTCTGGTTCGTTATGGAGTTAGCCACAGGGTAGCTACTCCATATCATCCACAAACTAATGGGCAAGCTGAAGTCTCAAATAGAGAGCTCAAAAGAATCCTGGAACGGACTGTAATTAACCGTAGAAAGGATTGGGCAAGAAGCTTGGATGATGCTCTGTGGGCATACAGAACAGCATTCAAGACCCCCATAGGGACCTCTCCATACCAGCTTGTGTATGGAAAGGCATGTCACTTGCCAGTGGAACTGGAACATAAAGCCTATTGGGCAACCAGATTCCTGAACCTTGATGCCAAGCTAGCTGGAGAAAAACGATTGCTCCAGTTAAATGAGCTAGAGGAATTTAGACTCAATGCTTTCGAAAATGCAAAGATTTACAAAGAGAAAGCGAAAAAATGGCATGATAAGAAATTGTCATCCAGAGTCTTTGAGCCGGGGCAGAAAGTTCTTCTATTTAACTCTAGGCTCAAATTATTCCCCGGGAAATTAAAATCCCGGTGGAGAGGTCCATATGTCATTACAAACGTATCACCATATGGATACATAGAGCTTCAGGATAATGACTCTAACAAAAAGTTCATTGTTAATGGACAAAGAGTCAAACATTATCTTGAAGGCAATTTTGAGCAAGAATGCTCAAAACTGAGACTTGATTAAAACTCAGTAATAGTCCAGCTAATGACATTAAAGAAGCGCTTGCTGGGAGGCAACCCAGCCATTTACAAAGTTTATTTACTAATTAAATAAATTTTCTTTTTTTACAGGTATAGGTCCAAATCTCTTCAAGGTAAAATAGCAATTGGTTGGATTCACAGAGTTATACAGGAAATTGGAAGCTTACTGGCGTGAAAAAGTCAGTAAGAAACACTTTTGGCGTCAAACGCCCAAAAGAAGCACCCACTGGGCGTTTAACGCCAGTAAGGGTAGCCATCTGGGCGTTAAACGCCAGAAAGGAGCATCTTCTGGGCGTTAAACGCCAGAAAGGAGCACCTTCTGGGCGTTTAACGCCAGTCTGCTAGCATCCTGGGCGTTCAAAAAAAAATGCCCAGTGACAAAGGACTTTCTGGCGTTCAACGCCAGAAAGAAGCACCAGATGGGCGTTGAACGCCCAGGAGAAGCAACATTTGGGCGTTGAACGCCCAAAACATGCACCATGTGGGCGTTCAACGCCAGGATGATGGGAGGAGGTACAATTCGTTTTTCTTCATAATTTTTCTAAATTTTTATGTTTCAATTCATGATTTCTTGCATAAACATGTTTCAAAATGTCATCTTTCAATTCTAAAATTTTTAATCCTAATTTCTAGAAACACTAATTTCTAAAATCCCTTTTTCAAAAATATCAAATATATCTTAATTCATAAGCCCAAATCTTTGTCCAATCCAATTCTTCTCATATCTTTTTCAACTCATCTTATCTTTATTTGAAAATGCCTTTCATCTACTCCTCTCTTTTCCTTTCTTTTGCTTGAGGACAAGCAAACCTCTAAGTTTGGTGTGATTTGCCATGATCACTGAGCTAAAACTCATTAAGATCATGGCACCTAAGAGAACAGGAAGAGCAAGGATGTGAACTTAAGGGAGCTGAAGCGTCAGAAATTAATTCTTGAAGGCACCCCACAGACTAGAGGAACATCCACTTCCCAAAATACAGGTTGTTAAGTTCTAATTCCAGCTTTAACTCTGTGATAGTATTATTTTAGAAATTTACCTTAGGATATATATAGTAGTAGTAGTAATTAGTATGTCTATTTTGATTTTATTTCCAATTAAGCTGTAATTTATTTTTCTCATCATCATCAGGCATGAATAAAGTAGTAGAATTTTTTTTAGAATAAAGAAGTAATCTATATTTATGAGTTCTTAGTAATAAAGACTATAATTAATTATATGTGGTGGCAATACTTTTTGTTCTCTGAATGAATGCTTGAACAGTGCATAAATTGTACCTTGAATTTGATGAATATTGGCTCCTGAAAGGATGAGGAACACGAAAAATATTATTGATGATCTGAAAAATCATGAAATTGATTCTTGAAGCAAGAAAAAGCAGTCAAAAAAAAAAGAGATTTATATATATATAAATATATATATATATATATATATATATACAATCAAAAGAAATAAAAGCCAAGCAGCCCTTAAAACCAAAAGGCAAGGGTAAAAAGGATCCAAGGCTTTGAGCATCAATGGAGAGGAGGGCCCAAGGAAATAAAATCCAGGCCTAAGCGGCTAAACCAAGCTGTCCCTAACCATATGCTTGTGGCATGCAGGTCCAAGTTACAAGCTTGAGACTGAGTGGTTAAAGTCGTGATCCAAAGCAAAAGAGTGTGCTTAAGAGCTCTGGACACCACTAACTGGGGACTTTAGCAAAGCTAAGTCACAATCTGAAAAGGTTCACCCAGTTATGTGTCTGTGGCATTTATGTCTCTGGTGGTAATACTGGAAAACAAAGTGCTTAGGGCCACAGCCAAGACTCATAAAATAACTGTGTTCAAGAATCAACATACTACACTAGGAGAGTCAATGATACTATCTGAATTCTGAGTTCCTAAGGATGCCAATTATTCTGAAAATTTAAAGATACAGGGGGATGCCAAAACTGTTCAGAAACAAAAAGCTACAAGCCCCGCTCATCTAATAAGAATATGAGCTTCATTTAAAACTCTAAAATATTATTACTTCTTAATTTCTGCTAAAGCCTATTTTATTTATCTAGTTGCTTGAGGACAAGCAACAGTTTAAGTTTGGTGTTGTGATGAGCGGATATTTTATACGCTTTTTGGGGGTAATTTCATGTAGATTTTAGTATGTTTTAATTAGTTTTTAATAGAATTTTATTAGTTTTTAAGAAAAAATCATATTTCTGGACTTTACTATGAGTGTGTGTATTTTTCTGTGATTTCAGGTATTTTCTGGCTGAAATTGAGGGAGCTGAGCAAAAATCTGACTTAGGCTGAAAAAGGACTGCTGATGTTGTTGGATCCTGACCTCCCTGCACTCGAAATGGATTTTCTGGAGCTACAGGAGTCCAATTGGCGCGCTCTCTACGGCGTTGGAAAGTAGACATCCAGGGCTTTCCAGCAATATATAATAGTCCATACTTTGCGCAAGGATAGACGACGTAACTTGGCGTTAAACGCCAAGTTCATGCTGCTGTCTGGAGTTAAACGCCAGAAAAACGTCATGATCCGGAGTTGAACGCCCAAAACACGTCATAATCTGGAGTTTGACGCCAAGAAAGGTCTTTACACGTGGAAAGCTTTAGTCTCAGCCCCAGCACACACCAAGTGGGCCCCAGAAGTGGATTTCTGCACCAATTATCTTAGTTTACTCATATTCTGTAAACCTAGGTTACTAGTTTACTATTTAAACAACTTTTAGAGAATTATTTTGTACCTCATGACATTTTTAGATCTGAATTACATACTTTGTGACGGCATGAGTCTCTAAACTCCATTGTTGGGGGTGAGGAGCTCTGCAGCGTCTCGATGATTTAATACAATTCCTTTGTTTTCCATTCAAACACGCTTGTTCTTGTCTAAGATGTTTATTCGCGCTTAATTGTGAAGAAGGTGATGATCCGTGACACTCATCACCTTCCTCAATCTATGAACGTGTGCCTGACAACCACCTCCGTTCTACATCAGACTGAATGAATATCTCTTAGATTCCCTAACAGAATCTTCGTGGTATAGGCCGGATTGATGGCGGCATTCATGAGAATCTGGAAAGTCTAAACCTTGTCTGTGGTATTCCGAGTAGGATTCTGGGATTGAATGACTGTGACGTGCTTCAAACTCCTGAGGGCTGGGCGTTAGTGACAGACGCAAAAGAATCAATGGATTCTATTCCAACCTGATTGAGAACCGACAGATGATTAGCCGTGCTGTGACAGAGCATAGGAACGTTTTCACTGAGAGGATGGGAAGTAGCCACTGACAACGGTGACACCCTACATAGAGCTTGCCATGGAAGGAACTTGCGTGTGAGAAGAGGATATCAAGGAAGAGTTGAAGTCAAAGGACAAAGCATCTCCAAAACTCCAACATATTCTCCATTACTGCACAACAAGTAACGCTAGTATTCTTTATTATTCCAACTTACAATTTTAAGTAGTTTGTAGTTTGGCCTTTTACAAATAAATCCAAATAACTTCATTAGCCTCCTGACTAAGATTAATAAAATAACATTGATTGCTTCAAGCCAATAATCTCCGTGGGATCGACCCTTACTCACGTAAGGTATTACTTGGACGACCCAGTGCACTTGCTGGTTAGTTGAACGGAATTGTGGACATACTAAAGATCAAAAGATAGAAATCACAATTTCGTCCACCACTAACAAGAATATAGAATCACAGTTGAATCAGACAAAACAGCAGCTATCTAAACAGATAATAGAAGAATGTCAAGCAGTTCAACTAAGGAGTGGGAAGACATTGAATAATTCAGCTCAAAGTGGCAAAAAGCCAAGAAAGGAACAACTGACAGAGGATAACCAAACCACTACCCAAAATTCCTCTGAGGACAGTAAGAGCCCAGAGAGGAATGATTCTGGCGTTCAAACGCCAGAAAAGGGTAAGAAAGTGGCGTTAAATGCCCAATGGGTGGCCAAGTCTGGCGTTCAAACGCCATAAAGGGGTCAGACACTTGCAAGTGCTGATAACAACCCCATTAAGCAGGCTTCTCCAACCACTTCTGTAGGAAATAAACCTGCAGCAACTAAGGTTGAAGAGTATAAAGCCAAGATGCCTTATCCTCAGAAACTCCGCCAAGCGAAACAAGACAAACAATTTGCCCGCTTTGCAGACTATCTCAGGACTCTTGAAATAAAGATTCCGTTTGCAGAGGCACTTGAGCAAATACCCTCTTATGCTAAGTTCATGAAAAAGATCTTAAGTCATAAGAAGGATTAGAGAGAAACTGAAAAAGTTTTTCTCACTGAAGAATGCAGTGCAGTCATTTTAAAGAGCTTACCAGAGAAGCTTAAAGATCCTGGAAGCTTTATGATACCATGCACATTAGAGGGTACTTGTACCAAGAAAGCTCTATGTGATTTTGGGGCAAGTATCAACCTAATACCTGCATCCACTATCAGAAAGCTTGGCTTGGCTGAAGAAGTCAAACCAACCCAAATATGCCTCCAACTTGCTGATGGCTCCATTAAATATCCATCAGGCATAATTGAGGACATGATTGTCAAGGTTGGGCCATTTGCCTTTCCCACTGACTTTGTAGTGCTGGAAATGGAGGAGCACAAGAGTGCAACTTTCATTCTAGGAAGACCTTTCCTAGCAACTGGATGAACCCTCATTGACGTCCAGAAAGGGGAATTGACCTTGAGAGTCAATGAGGATGAGTTTAAGTTGAATGTTGTCAAAGCTATGCAGCATCCAGACACATCAAATGACTGCATGAGCGCTGATATTATTGACTCTTTGGTGGAAGAGATCAATATGACTGAGAGTCTCGAATCAGAGCTAGAGGACATCTTTAAAGATGTTCAGCCTGATCAGGAGGAACCAGAGGAAATAAAAGAACCTCTAAAAATTCCTCAGGAAGAGGATAAGCCTCCCAAACCTGAGCTCAAACCACTACCACCATCCCTGAAGTATGCATTTCTGGGAGAAGGTGACACTTTTCCAGTGATCATAAGCTCTGCCTTAAATCCACAGGAAGAGAAAGCACTAATTGAAGTGCTAAGGACACACAAGACATCTCTTGGGTGGTCCATAGGTGATCTTAAGGGCATTAGCCCAGCAAGATGCATGCACAAGATCCTATTGGAGGAAGATGCTAAGCCAGTGGTTCAACCACAGAGGTGGCTAAATCCAGCCATAAAGGAGGTGGTGCAGAAAGAGGTCACTAAGTTACTAGAGGCTAGGATTATTTATCCTATTTCTGATATCCCCTGGGTGAGCCCTGTACACGTTATCCCCATGAAAGGAGGCATGACAGTGGTTCATAATGAAAAGAATGAACTGGTTCCTACAAGAATAGTTACAGGGTGGCGTATGTGTATTGACTACAGAAGGCTCAATACAGCCACCAGGAAGGATCATTTTCCTTTACCATTCATAAACCAGATGCTAGAGAGACTAGCAGGTCATGAATACTACTGCTTTTTGGATGGCTATTCAGGCTATAATCAAATTGCAGTGGACCCTCAAGATCAAGAGAAAACAACATTCTCTTGTCCTTCTGGCGTATTTGCTTATAGAAGAATGCCTTTTGGTCTATGCAATGCACCTGCAACTTTTCAGAGGTGCATGCTATCCATCTTCTCTGATATGGTAGAGAAGTTCCTGGAAGTCTTCATGGATGACTTCTCAGTATTTGGAGACTCATTCAGCTCCTGTCTTGATCATCTAGCACTTGTCCTGAAAAGGTGCCAAGAGACTAACCTGCTCTTAAACTGAGAGAAATGTCACTTTATGGTGACTGAAGGAATTGTCCTTGGGCACAAAATTTCAATCAAGGAAATAGAGGTGGATCAAGCAAAGGTAGAGATAATTGAAAAATTACCACCACCTGCCAATGTTAAGGCAATCAGAAGCTTTCTGGGGCATGCAGGATTCTACAGAAGGTTTATAAAGGATTTTTCAAAAATTGCAAAACCTCTAAGCAACCTGCTAGCTGTTGACACACCATTTGTGTTTGATACAGAGTGTCTATAGGCGTTTGAGACCCTGAAAGCCAAGCTGGTCACAGCACCAGTCATCTCTGCACCAGACTGGACATTACCATTCAAACTAATGTGTGATGCCAGTGACCATGCCATTGGTGCAGTGTTGGGACAGAGGCACAACAAGCTTCTGCACGTCATTTATTATGCTAGCCGTGTTCTAAATGACGCACAGAAGAATTACACAACCACATAAAAAGAGTTACTTGCAGTGGTTTATGCCATTGACAAGTTTAGATCCTATTTAGTAGGGTCAAAAGTGATTGTGTACACTGACCATGCTGCTCTTAAATACTTACTCACAAAGCAGGATTCAAAACCCAGGCTCATAAGATGGGTGTTGCTTCTGCAAGAGTTTGATATAGAAATAAGAGACAGAAAAGGGACAGAGAACCAGGTAGCTGATCACTTGTCCCGGATAGAACCAGTAGCTGGGGCGTCCCTCCCCTCCACTGAGATCTCTGAGACCTTTCCGGATGAGCAATTGTTTGTTATTCAGGAAGCTCGTGGATTGCAGACATTGCAAACTATAGGACTCAAGGTTCTCCTTCTACCACCATGGAGAGGAAGCATGAGAAGCTTCTCTCAATACAGAGTCAAACAAAACCCCTACATTCAAACTCTAAGTTTGGTGTTGGGAGGCCACAACCAAACTCCAAGTTTGGTGTTGAGAGGCCACAACCAAACTCTAAGTTTGGTGTTGAAAGGCCTCAATCATGCTCTGAGTGTCTATGAGGCTCAATGAGAGCCCACTGTCAAGCTACTGACATTAAAGAAGCACTTGTTGGGAGGCAACCCAATTTTATCTATTTATTTTCCATTGTTATTTCATGTTTTCTGTAGGTTGATGATCATGTGAAGTCACAAAAATAATTGAAAAAGCAAAAATAAAATGAAAAACAGAAAGAGAAACAGCACACCCTGGAGGAAAATCTGCTGGCGTTTAAACGCTAGTAAGGGTAGCAAATGGGCGTTTAACGCCCAGTCTGGCACCATTCTGGGCGTTTAATGACAGAAAGGGGCACCAGACTGGCGTTTAATGCCAGGAATGAGCAAGAAGCTGGCGTTAAACGCCAAAAAGGGGCAGCAGCCCGGCGTTTAACGCCAGGATTGGCAGCAAGGGGCATTTTGCACGCCACATGGTGCAGGGATGAGAAATCCTTGACACCTCATGATCTGTGGACCCCACAGGATCCCATCTACCTCACCTCTTCTTCTCTCCTCTACACACCTCTCCATCTCATCTATTTTCTTCTTCTTCTACTCCCTCTTCTCTTCTTTTGCTCGAGGACGAGCAAACCTTCTAAGTTTGATGTGGTAAAAGCGTTGCTTTTTGTTTTTCCATAACCATGTATGACACTTAAGGCCAGAGAAACCTCTATAAAGAGGAAAGGGAAGGCAAAAGCTTCCACCTCTGAGTTTGGGAGATGGAGAGATTCATCTCAAAAGCTCATCACTAAGAAAAGGATGGAGCAAACAAGAGCTTGAGCAAATTCCTCATCATGAAATCCATGAGATGCCTCAAGGGATGCACTTCCCTCCACAAAACTATTGGGAGCAAATCAATACCTCCCTAGGAAAATTAAGCTCTAACATGGGACAACTAAGGATGGAGCACCAAGAGCATTCCATCATCCACCATGAGATTAGAAAAGATCAAAAAGCTATGAGGGAATAGCAACAAAGACAAGGAAGAGACCTAGACGAGCTCAAAAGCACTCCATATGATCTTCAAGAGGAAGAACAAGCCGCCATCACTAAGGTGGACACGTTCTTTAATTTCCTTGTTCTTTATTTTCTGTTTTTCAAATTTTTATGCTTTATGTTTATCTATGTTTGTGTCTTTATTACATGATCATTAGTGTCTTAGTGTCTATGCCTTAAAGTTATAAATTTCCTTTGAATCCATCACCTTTCTTAGATGAAAAATGTTTTTAATCACAAAAGAACAAGAAGAACAGGATTTCGAATTCATTTTTGAAACTAGTTGAATTAGTTTGATGTGGTGACAATACTTTTTGTTTTCTAAATGAATGCTTGAACAATGCATATGTCTTTTGAATTTGTTGTTTTAAGAATGTTAAAATTGTTGGCTCTTGAAAGAATGATGGAAAAGGAGAAATGTTATTGAGGATCTGAAAAATCATCAAATTAATTCTTGAAGCAAGAAAAAGCAGTGAAAAAAAAAGAAGAAAGAAAAAAAAAGAAAAAAAAGAGAAAAAGCCAATAGCCCTTTAAACCAAAAGGCAAGGGTAAAAATAAAAAGGATCCAAGGCTTTGAGCATCAGTGGATAGGAGGGCCTACAAGAATAATACCCTGGCCTAAGCGGCTAAACCAAGTTGTCCCTAATCATGTGCTTGTGGCGTGAAGGTGTGAAGTGAAAACTTGAGACTGAGCGGTTAAAGTCGTGATCCAAAGCAAAAAGAGTGTGCTTAAGAACCCATGGACACCTCTAATTGGGGACTCTAGCAAAGCTGAGTCACAATCTGAAAAGGTTTACCCAGTTATGTGTCTGTGGCATGTATGTATCCGGTGGTAATACTGGAAAACAGAGTGCTTTGGGCCACGGCCAAGACTCATAAAGTAGTTTTGTTCAAGAATCAACATACTATACTAGGATAATCAATAACACTATCTGAATTCTGAGTTCCTATGGATGCCAGTTGTTCTAAACTTCAAAGGATAAAGTGAGATGCCAAAACTGTTCAGAGGCAAAAAGCTACTAGTCCCGCTCATCTAATTGGAGCTAAGTTTCATTGATAATTTGGAATTTATAGTATATTCTCTTCTTTTTATCCTAATTGATTTTCAGTTGCTTGGGGACAAGCAACAATTCAAGTTTGGTGTTCTGAAGAGGCGATAATTTATACGCTTTTCGGCATTGTTTTTAGTAGATTTTAGTTAGTTTTTATTATATTTTTATTAGTTTTTATTTAAAATTCACTTTTCTGGACTTTACTATGAGTTTGTGTGTTTTTCTGTGATTTCAGGTATTTTCTGGCTGAAATTGAGGGACCTGAGCAAAAATCTGATTCAGAGATTGAAAAAGGACTGCAGATGCTGTTGGATTCTGACCTCCCTGCACTCGAAGTAGATTTTCTGGAGCTACAGAAGCCCAATTGGCGCGCTCTCAATTGCGTTGGAAAGTAGATATCCTGGGCTTTCCAGCAAAATATAATAGTCCATACTTTGTCCAAGGATTGATGGCCCAAATCGGTGTTTCAAATCAGCTTCAGAATTTCCGGCGTTTAACGCCGGAACTGGCACAAAAATTGGAGTTAAACGCCCAAACTGGCACAAAAGCTAGCGTTTAACTCCAGGAAAAGTCTCTACACATGAAAGCTTCAATGCTCAGCCCAAGCACACACCAATTGGACCCTGGAAGTGGATTTTTACGTCATTTACTCATTCATGTAACCCTAGGTCACTAGTTCACTATAAATAGGACTTTTTGCTATTGTATCTTCACCTCATGACACATTACACGTTTCATATTGTATCTTCTATGGCATGAGTCTCTAAACCCCATGGTTGGGGGTGAGGAGCTCTGCTCTGTCTTGATGAATTAATGCAATTACTAGTGTTTCTCATTCAATCACGCTTGCTTTTATTCAAGATACCACTTGTTCTTCAACCTGATGAATGTGATGATCTGTGACACTCATCATCATTCTCACCTATGAACGTGTGCCTGACAACCACCTCCGTTCTACCTTTGATTGAGTGTGTATCTCTTGGATTCCTTAAGCAGAATCTTTGTGGTATAAGCTAGAACCCATTGGCGGCCATTCTTGAGAATCCGGAAGGTCTAACCCTTGTCTGTGGTATTCTGAGTAGGATTCAGGGATTGAATGACTGTGACGAGCTTCAAACTCGCGATTGTGGGGCGTTAGTGACAAACGCAAAAGGATCAATGGATCCTATTCCGACATGATCGAGAACCGACAGATGATTAGCCGTGCTGTGACAGAGCGCGTTGAACATTTTCACTGAGAGGACGAAAGGTAGCCATTGACAACGGTGAAACCCAACATACAGCTTGCCATGGAAGGAGCCTTGCGTGCATGAAGAAGAAGACAGTAGGAAAGTAGAGATTCAGAAGACGGAGCATCTCCAAAACCTCAACCTGTTCTCCATTACTGCAAAACAAGTATTTATTTCATGTTCTTTTACTTTTTACAACCAAATCCGAGAATTATTGATATCCTGACTAAGAGTTACAAGATAACCATAGCTTGCTTCAAGCCGACAATCTCCGTGGGATCGACCCTTACTCACGTAAGGTATTACTTGGACGACCCAGTGCACTTGCTGGTTAGTTGTGCGGAATTGCAAAAGTGTGATTGTGATTTCGTGCACCACTTGTATTCAGCATGTTGTGTGAAAAATTGGATTATCATTGTTAAAAAAACATTGAAAGTTCTCTGTTCTTAGTATGAATTTGATGTAACTAGATTTTCATTGTTAAAAAACATTGGAAGGACCTATTTTTTATTGTTTAAGAGAGCATGTAGTTTTCTTATTTGAAACACTGAATATTTAGCTTTTGAGTTGGAGCTGAAATTTGTCAGTATAATAATTGAAACTAATAAATTCTTTGTTGGATGTTAATTATAACTAAGATTTTTATTTTGAATGAATGGCAGAGATGGGTGAGGAGGTGAAAGCAATTGTTCCTGAGTCTGTGCTTAAGAAGCAGAAGAGGGAAGAGGAATGGGCCTTGAAGAAAAAGGAGGAGCTTAATGCTGCAAAGAAGAAGAAAGCTAAGAGCCGCAAGCTCATTTACAGCAGGGCAAAGCAATATGCAAAGGAATACCAGGAGCAGGTTAAATTTCACCTTAATCTATTTCCCTTTTTCTCTGGTTTAATGTTTGTTTCTGTTTCCTTTATTACTTAATATTTATTTATGTTAATTTTTTACATAATACTAATTAATTTATTAATTTTTACCTCTTTTGATTTTTAAGTTTGAATCTTGACCTTCAAACCTTTAATGATGATGAAAATATGAAAAGTGATCAAGAATAATGATTGAAGACTCTTTTGATGTAATTTTTTTATTATACTATTAAATTTGTAGTGATGAAACATTAATTTTTTTTTAATTTCAAGTTATTTGACACTGTTGCTTCTGTTTGTATCTTAATTTATATATAAATGTGTAAAAATTAAAATGTTATTTCATTTTTATAGGGGCGGGTAGGGGCGGGGCGGGTACCCGTGGGGGCGGGTTAGGGTAGGGCAAGCTACTACCCGCGGGTAGGGATGGGACGGGTAGTAGTGGAGTGCAAGGAGGGCGGGGCGGGGTCGGGTAGGGCAAAAACCCGCCCCTAACTGCCCCACTGCCACCCTTACTCACAGATGTTCAGAGCATGATGAGGGCCTCCCAACACCAAACTTAGAGTTTGAATGTAGGGGCTTCTCAACACCAAACTTAGAGTTTGGTTGTGGCCTCCCAACACCAAACTTAGAGTTTGATTGTGGGGGCTTTGTTTGACTCTGTATTGAGAGAAGCTTATCGTGTCTTTTTTCCATGTTTACAGAAGGATAACCTTGAGTCTTAAACACAAGGTAGTCCCCATTCAATTGAAGGACTAATTCTCCTCTGTTAACATCTATCACAGCTTCTGCTGTGGCTAGGAAAGGTCTTCAGGATGATGCAATCATCCTCCTCCTTCCTAGTGTCTAAGATTATGAAATCAGCAAGGATGTAAAGGCCTTCAACCTTCACTAGCACGTCCTCTACCATTCCATAAGCTTGTCTTACTGACTTGTCTGCCATTTGTAATTAGAATATGGCAGGATGTACCTCAATGATCCCCAGCTTCTCCATTACAGAGAGTGGCATCAGATTTATGCCTGACCCTAGGTCACACAGAGCCTTTTCAAAGGTCATGGTGCCTATGGTACAGGGTATTAAAAATTTGCAAGGATCTTGTCTCTTTTGAGGTAAAGTTTGCTGAACCCATGTATCTAGTTCACTAATGAGCAAGGGAGGTTCACCTTCCCAAGTCTCATTACCAAACAATTTGGCATTCAGCTTCATGATGGCTCCTAGATATTGAGCAACTTACTCTCCATTTACATCTTCATCCTCTTCAGAGGAAGAATAGTCATCAGAGCTCATGAATGGCAGAAGGAGATTTAATGGTATCTCTATGATCTCTATATGAGCGTCAGATTCCTTTAGGTCCTCACTAGGGAACTCCTTCTTGCTTGAGAGACGTCCCATGAGGTCTTTCGCCTTGGAATTCACGTCCTCTCCTTCCTCTCTAGGTTCGGCCATGTTGATAATGTCAATGGCCTTGCACTCTCTTTTTGGATTCTCTTCAGTATTGCTTGGGAGAGTACTAGGAGGAGTTTCAATGACTTTCTTACTCAGCTGGCCCACTTGTGCCTCCAAACTTCTAATGGAGGACCTTGTTTCACTCATGAAACTTAAAGTGGCCTTAGACAGATCAGAGACTATGTTTGCTAAGTTAGAGGTGCTCTGCTCAGAATTCTCTGTCTGTTGCTGAGAAGATGATGGAAAAGGCTTGCTATTGCTAATCCTATTTCTTCCACCATTATTAAAGCCTTGTTGAGGCTTTTGTTGATCCTTCCATGAGAAATTTAGATGATTTCTCCATGATGAATTATAGGTGTTTCCATAAGGTTTACCCATGTAAATTACCTTTGCCATTGCAGGGTTCTCAGGATCATAAGCTTCTTCTTCAGAAGATGCCTCTTTAGTATTGTTGGATGCATTTTGCCATCCATTCAGACTTTGAGAAATCATGTTGACTTGCTGAGTCAACACTTTGTTCTGAGCCAATATGGCATTCAGAGCATCAATTTCAAGAACTCCCTTCCTCTGAGGCGTCCCATTATTCACAGAATTCCTCTCAGAAGTGTACATGAATTGGTTATTTGCAACCATTTCAATAAGTTCCTGAGCTTCTGCAGGCATTTTCTTTAGGTGAATGGATCCACCTGCAGAATGGTCCAGTGACATCTTAGAGAACTCAGATAGACCGTAATAGAATATATCTATTATAATGTTCCGAGGGTTACCTGAAACTATAGGTCGATCTCGGATGAGATCTTCTGTGTTGGTCGGAGCCGACGTGTCCGGCAGGTGTACGGCGGCCGGAGCTGGTGTGTCCGACTTGTTGGACTTGGTGGTGGTGCTGATCCTTCATCCCCGGAGGATGGGGGGTACCTGCAAGGGACTCCGATGCTTAAGTTAGCAAGGGTATTAAGCAGGTATTGAGTAGAATCAGAGTATGAGTTATACCTGGGTGCTCCAGTGTATTTATAATGGGGAGATGTGGCCTCTTGTAGATAAGATAAGTTAGTTATCTTATCTTATCTTTATCTTATCTTTAAGTGAGGTCATCTTTAAGGGAACCGCCTTTATCTCTATGGGCTTGGGCTGCCCTTGGATTTGGGACGTGTTCCTCTATTTGGGCCCTTTGTTTGGGCTTTTCTGTAACTTTGGCCGAGCTCTTTGAGAAGAGGTCGGGTTGTCCTGGCCTGAAGAGGTCGGTCGCTTTGTCTGTAGAACATCCCGGGTCAGACAGCTCGACCTAGGGTATGAACAGTGCCCCTGCTTGAGCTCGGTCTTCTTTTTTGAGGCCGAGTCCTTGACTTCGGTCCTTTTTTGACGAAGCCGAACTCAAGCATTTTGTCCATTCCTTTGTAGTAGCTTTTGAATGTAGAACGTTTTCTCTAAAAACGCGCGCTTTTGTATTAGCGCTTTTTTGGGAACGCTAGCGGTTTTAACATCCGCATTTAATTGGCATTTAATTGCCACATTCTCTTTTGGCTTTTATTTTGAATCTCTTAATCAAAAAACGGTTTCTCTTCCGTAACTCCTTCCTTTACTCTCTCATTTTCTGTTTCTTGCCCAGAGTTTGTAGTTTCTTCTTTGTGACGTCTGTTGCTACTGCGTTTTCGGAAGAGGGTTGTTTCCACATTTTTTCCTTCTGTCTTCGCGTTCTTCCTCTTCAAGGGGGTGGCTTTGTTGTTTCCGCTTTTCAGTTTTCTTCGAGGTTTCCTTCTATTCTCCAGGTTAGTCTCATTTCGTGTTTCCTCGTTTATTTCTGATTTTGCGATGGGGTTTTCCTTTTGATCTTCCTTTTGGAGAAAGT
The DNA here is from genome assembly GCF_014773155.1 of Arachis stenosperma. Classification (NCBI taxonomy): domain Eukaryota; kingdom Viridiplantae; phylum Streptophyta; class Magnoliopsida; order Fabales; family Fabaceae; genus Arachis; species Arachis stenosperma. The sequence continues at coordinate 120,799,967 of NC_080382.1, forward strand.
TTGGTCCTTTCTGTTTTTATCGTGCTTTGACTTGTTGCATGCTCTGGTTTTTTCTCTTTTTCAGTGCGAATCTTTTGTTTGCTTTTTATTTTGCATGTTGCCGCCGTTTCTCTTTGTGCCTTTGGCTGATGATTTTTGCTTGATTTTGAAAAATTTGTGCCTTTGCTGTTTTTCCATTTTGGCCTTTTTTTGTTTTCTGACAAACTGTAGCAGTAGTGCTGGTAAACTGTAGAAGCAATAATTTTTTTGATAAACTGTAGAAGGATGGACCTTTTGCATTTTTTGCTTCCTTTGTTTTCTTCTCTGGAATTTATTTTTTATGAGTGCCGAGATGTAGACTGTAGAAATGATTTGAAGACCTTTCTTGTTTACTTCCTCCAAGGGATGCTCCAAGACTTTTTATCTTGAGTCTTGGGGTTTTTCCCTTTTTGGTTATTCGCCCGTCGAGATGTTTTGACCCATGTCAGAGATGTTTTTAAGTAATCCACTCTTCCCGAAATAACGTTGTAGAGATGCCTTCCCAGGTTCCTACGGGTATGGCTGATTGGGTGGACTCCATGGTTCTCCTGTGTGTCTCGCTGGCTGATTCTGAGTTTTGTACTCAGCTTAGGCAGTTTCATAGTGTCTGTAGCAATTCTGGTGATGAGAAGAACTATGAACTTGTCCCTCCTTCTTTTGACGAGAGAGTCTGTTTTTCAACTCGGGTTGTTGATGGTCGCCCTTTCTTTTATGCTTATGACTTTTTCTTTGGTCAGCTGGGTATCACCCTTCCCTTTACTCAATTTGAAATCGACCTGTTATGGTCTTGTAATGTTGCCCCTTCTCAACTTCACCCCAACTCTTGGAGTTTCATAAAAATTTTCCAATTGTTGTGCAATGGCTTTGGTATTCCTGCTTCCCAATCTCTTTTCTTCTATTTGTTTGTCTTGACTAAGCCTGGAGTGGTAAAAAAGAAGGCAGCTTGGGTCTCCTTTCGTTCCACCCAGGGAAAAATTTTTTTTTCCATGTTTGACGAGTCATTCCGCGATTTTAAAAACTATTTTTTCAAGGTCCGAGCTGCTAAAGGAACTCGCCCCTTTTTTCTGGATGAAAATGATGAGCCTGCCTTTCCCCTGGAATGGCAAAAAGATGTGAGGGTCTCCAGGTTTTCTTGGGACATGTTGGATGAGGCTGAGCGGGCCTTTGTGACTGTTTTGGAAGAGTGATGAGCGGATAATTTATACGCTTTTTGGCATTGTTTTTAGGTAGTTTTTAGTAAGTTTAAGCTACTTTTAGGAATGTTTTCATTAGTTTTTATGTTAAATTCACATTTCTGGACTTTACTATGAGTTTGTGTGTTTTTCTGTGATTTCATGTAATTTCTGGCTAAAATTGAGGGACTTGAGCAAAACTCTGAAAAAGGCTGACAAAAGGACTGCTGATGCTGTTAGAATCTGACCTCTCTGCACTCGAAATATATTTTCTGGAGCTACAGAACTCCAATTAGCGCGCTTTCAACGGCGTTGGAAACTAGACATCCAGAGCTTTCCAGCAATATATAATAGTCCATACTTTATTTGGAAATTGACGACGTAACTTGGCGTTGAACGCCAAGTACATGCTGCTGTCTGGAGTTAAACGCCAGAAAAACGTCATGATCCGGAGTTGAACGCCCAAAACACGTCATAACTTGGAGTTCAACTCCAAGAAAAGCCTCAGCTCATGGATTGATCAAGCTCAGCCCAAGCATACACCAAGTGGGCCCCGAAAGTGGATTTATGCATCAATTACTTACTCATGTAAACCCTAGGAGCTAGTTTATTATAAATAGCACATTTAACTATTGTATTAGATGTCTTTTGACCACGTTTCATCTTTAGTCTCAGTTTTGTTTTATTCTTCATCTTAGGAGGCCATTGAGCACGTTTTAGGGGGCTGGCCATTCGGCCATGCCTGAACCTTTCACTTATGTATTTTCAACGGTGGAGTTTCTGCACACCATAGATTAAGGGTGTGGAGCTCTGCTGTACCTCAAGTTTCAATAGAATTACTATTACTTTTTATTCAATTCTCTCTTATTCTTATTCCAAGATATACGATGCACTTCAACTTTGATGAATGTGATGATCCGTGACACTCATCATCATTCTCACCTATGAACGCGCGTGACTGACAACCACTTCCGTTCTACTCTAGGCCGGACGCATATCTCTTAGATTCCCCAACAGAATCTTCGTGGTATAAGCTAGATAGATGGCAGCATTCATGGGGATCCGGAAGGTCTAACCTTGTCTGTGGTATTCCGAGTAGGATCCCGGTATTGAATGACTGTGACGAGCTTCAAACTCCTGAAGGCTGGGCGTGATGGCAAACGCAAAAGAATCAATGGATTCTATTCCAACCTGATTGAGAACCGACAGATGATTAGCCGTGCTGTGACAGAGCATTTGGACCATTTTCACTGAGAGGATGGGATGTAGCTATCAACCAAGGGTGATGCCTCCAGACGATTAGCCGTGCAGTGACAGCGCATAGGACCATTTTCCCGAGAGGATTGAAAGTAGCCATTGATGATGCTGATGCCCTACATACAGCTTGCCGTGGAAAGGAGTACGAAGGATTGGATGAAAGCAGGAGAAAGTAGAGATTCAAGAGGAGCACAGCATCTCCATGCACTTATCTGAAACTCCCACTATTGATTTACATGAGTAATTCTATCCCTTTTTATTTTCTATTTTATTATTAATTATTCAAAAATCCATAAATCAATTTAATCTGCCTAACTGAGATTTACAAGGTGACCATAGCTTGCTTCATACCAACAATCTCTGTGGGATCGACCCTTACTCACGTAAGGTATTACTTGGATGACCCAGTACACTTGCTGGTTAAGTTGAACGGAGTTGTGAACCATGGTATTGGCATCATGTTTTTGGCGCCATTACTAGGGAATGAAAAGCAATGAATTTTGCAAAATGGAATAACAAATGAATCACAATTTCGTCCACCAAGTTTTTGGCGCCGTTGCCGGGGATTGTTCGAGTATGGACAACTGACGGTTCATCTTGTTGCTCAGATTAGGTAATTTTCTTTTCAAAAATCTTTTTCAAAATTTTTCTTTTATTTTTCGTTTTTCTAAACTTTATTTTCGAAAAAATTAATAAAAATAAAAAATATTTTGTGTTTCTTGTTTGAGTCTTGAGTCAATTTTTAAGTTTGGTGTCAATTGCATGCTTTAAAAATTTTTCCTTGCATTTTTTCGAAAATTCCATGCATTCATAGTGTTCTTCATGATCTTCAATTTGTTCTTGATAAGTCTTCTTGTTTGATCTTGATGTTTTCTTGTTTTGTGTCTTTTCTTGTTTTTCATGTGCATCTTTGCATTCATATTTTCCAAGCATTAAAGATTTCTAAGTTTGGTGTCTTGCATGTTTTCTTTGCATCAAAAATTTTTCAAAATTATGTTCTTGATGTCCATCATGATCTTCAAAGTATTCTTGGTGTTCATCTTGACATTCATAGCATTCTTGCATGCATTCATTGTTTTGATCTAAAAATTTCATGCATTGAGTATTTTTGTTGTTTTTCTCTCTCATAATAAAAAAAATTCAAAAATCAAAAAAATATCTTTTCCTTATTTCCCTCCAAATTTTCGAAATTTTGGGTTGACTTGGTCAAAAATTTTTAAAAATGAGTTGTTTCTTACAAGTCAAGTCAAATTTTCAATTTTAAAAATCTTATCTTTTCAAAACTTTTTCAAAAATTAAATCTTTTCCTTTTTTCTTATTAATTTTCGAAATTTTTTTTAAAATATTTTTCAAAATCTTTTTCTTATCTTTTACATCATATTTTCGAAAATTAGCTAACAAGTAAATGTGATTGATTCAAAAATTTGAAGTTTGTTACTTTCTTGTTAAGAAAGGTTCAATCTTTAAATTCTAGAATCTTATCTTTTAGTTTCTTGTTAGTTAAGTAATTAATTTTAATTTTAAAAATTAAATCTTTTTCAAAACTAATTTCAATCATATCTTTTTAAAACCATATCTTTTAAAATCATATCTTTTCAAAAAAAATATCTTTTTAATCTTATCTTTTCAAAAATCATATCTTTTTATCTTATCTAATTATCTTATCTTTTATCTTATCTTTTTCAAAATTTTATCTTTTTCAAAATTTGATTTCAAAAAAATCTTATCTAACTTCTTATCTTCTTATCTTTTTAAATTTTGATTTTAAATCTTTTTCAATCAACTAACTAACTTTTTGTTTGTTTCTTATCTTTTTCAAAACCACCTAACTACTTCTCCCTCTTCTATTTTCGAAAATATCTCTCTCTTTTTCAAAAATTCTTTTTAATTAACTAAATGTTTCATGTTTTAATTTTAATTACAATTTATCTCTAATTTTCGAAAATCACTAACCCCTTTTTAAAATTATTTTCGAAATTCTCTTTCTCTTTTCTTCTTCTATTTAATTATTTGTTTACTAACACTTCTCTCCACCTCTCTTCATCCAAAAATCCGAATCCATCCTTCTTTATTCTTCTACCCCCTTCTTCTTCTACTAACATAAAGGAATCTCTATACTGTGACATAGAGGATTCCTCTTTCTTTTCTTGTTTTCTTCTCTTTCATATGAGCAGGAATAAGGATAAAGGCACTCTTGTTGAAATTGATCCAGAACCTGAAAGGACCCTGAAGAGAAAATTAAGAGAAGCTAAGTTACGACAATCTAAAGGTAACCTTTCAGAAACATTAGAACAAGAGAAGGAGATGGCAGTCGAAAATAATAATAATGCAAGGAGAATGCTTGGTGACTTCACAAAGCCAACGTCCAAATTTGATGGAAGAAGCATCTCCATTCCTGCCATTGGAGCCAATAATTTTGAGCTTAAGCCTCAACTAGTTGCCTTAATACAACAAAACTGCAAGTTTTATGGACTTCCATCTGAAGATCCTTATCAGTTTTTAACTGAGTTTTTGCAGATCTGTGAGACTGTAAAGACGAATGGAGTTGATCCTGAAGTCTACAGACTCATGCTTTTCCCTTTTGCTGTAAGAGACAGAGCTAGAATATGGTTGGATTCACAACCTAAGGATAGCCTGGACTCCTGGGATAAGCTGGTCACAGCCTTCTTGGATAAATTCTTTCCTCCTCAAAAGCTGAGCAAGCTGAGAGTGGATGTTCAAACCTTCAAACAAAAAGATGGTGAATCCCTCTATGAAGCTTGGGAAAGATACAAGCAGCTGACCAAAAGATGTCCATCTGACATGTTTTCAGAATGGACCATATTAGATATATTCTATTATGGTCTCTCTGAATTTTCGAAAATGTCATTGGACCATTCTGCAGGTGGATCCATTCACCTAAAGAAAATGCCTGAAGAGGCTCAAGAACTCATTGACATGGTTACAAATAACCAGTTCATGTACACTTCTGAGAGGAATTCCGTGAATAATGGGATACCTCAGAAGAAAGGAGTTCTTGAAATAGATGCTCTGAATGCCATATTGGCTCAGAACAAAGTGTTGACTCAACAGGTCAACATGATCTCTCAAAATCTGAATGGATGGCAACATGCATCCAACAGTACTAGAGAGGCAACTTCTGAAGAAGCTTATGATCCTGAGAACCCTGCCATGGCAGAGGTTAATTACATGGGTGAACCTTATGGAAACACCTATAACTCATCATGGAGAAATCATCCAAATTTCTCATGGAAGGATCAACAAAAACCTCAATAAGGTTTTAACAATGGTGGACGCAATAGGCTGAGCAATAGCAAGCCATATCCATCATCTTCTCAGCAACAGACAGAGAATTCTGAACAAAACACTTCTAATTTAGCCAATATAGTCTCTGATCTGTCAAAGGCCACTTTCAGTTTCATGAGTGAAACAAGATCCTCCATCAGAAATCTGGAGGCACAAGTGGGCCAGCTGAGTAAGAAAGTCATTGAAACTCCTCCCAGTATTCTCCCAAGTAATACAGAAGAGAATCCAAAAGGAGAGTGCAAGGCCATTGATGTGATCAATGTGGCCGAATGCACAAGGGAGGAAGAGGACGAAAATCCTAGTGAGAAAGACCTCCTGGGACGTCCCTCAAGTAAGAAGGAGTTTCCTATTAAGGATCCAAAGGAATCTGAGGCTCATATAGAGACCATAGAGATTCCATTAAATCTCCTTCTGTCATTCATGAGCTCTGAAGACTATTCTTCCTCTGAAGAGGATGAAGATGTGACTGGAGAGCAAATTGCTCAATACTTAGGAGCTATCATAAAGCTGAATGCCAAGTTGTTTGGTAATGAGACTTGGGAAAGTGAACCTCCCTTGCTCATTAGTGAACTAGATACTTGGATTCAGAAAACTCTACCTCAAAAGAAATAAGATCCTGGCAAGTTCCTAATACCCTGTACCATAGGCACCATGACCTTTGAAAAAGCTCTATGTGATCTAGGGTCAGGGATAAATCTTATGCCACTCTCTGTAATGGAGAAGCTGGGGATTATTGAGGTACAACCTGCCTTGTTCTCATTACAATTGGCAGACAAGTCAATGAGACAAGCTTATGGAACAGTAGAGGACGTGTTAGTAAAGGTTGAAGGCCTTTACATCCCTACTGATTTCATAATCTTAGACACTAGGAAGGAAGAGGATGATTGTATCATCCTTGGAAGACCTTTCCTAGCCACAGCAGGAGTTGTGATAGATGTCAACAGAGGTGAATTAGTCCTTCAATTGAATGGGGACTACCTTGTGTTTAAGGCACATGGCCATCCCTCTATGACAAAAGAGAGTAAGCATGAAGAGCTTCTCTCAGTTCAGAGTCAAGAAGAGCCCACACAGTCAAACTCTAAGTTTGGTGTTGTGAGGCCACAACCAAACTCTAAGTTTGGTGTTAAGACCCCATATCCAAACTCTAAGTTTGGTGTTGGGACTATACAACATTGACCTGATCACCTTGTGGCTCCATGAGAGCCACTGTCAAGCTATTGACATTAAAGAAGCGCTTGTTGGGAGGCAACCCAATTTTATTTATCTAATTTTTATTTTATTCTATATTATTGTTATTTTGTGTTTTACTAGGTACATGATCATGAGAAGTCACGAAAAAAAATCATAAAAATTAAAAACAGAGTCAAAAATAGCAGAAAAAAATTCGCACCCTGGAGGAAGCACAGGCTGGCGTTCAATGCCAGTAAGATGCATCTGGCCAGCGTTCAACGCCAGAACAGAGCATCATTCTGGCGCTGAACGCCAGAAAAAAGCAACATTCTGGCGCTGAACGCCAGGAATGTGCCCAGAGAAGAAAAACTGGCGCTGAACGCCAGTAACAAGCATGAAACTGGCGTTCAACGCCAGAAACATGCTTTACATGGGCATTGAACGCCCAGAATGTGCACCACACGGCGTTTAAACGCCAGAATGGTGTGCAAAGGCAATTTACATGCCTATTTGGTGCAGGGATGGAATTCCTTGACACCTCAGGATCTGTGGACACCACAGGATCACCTCAGGATCTGTGGATCCCACAGGATCCCCACCTACCATATTCCCACCTTACCTCCTAATCCTAGTTTTTGTGATTACTCTTTCCCATATTACACTTCCCAACACCCTTCACCAATCACCTCAATTCCTCTTCCCAATCACCACCTTCACCACTCACATCCATCCACTCTTCCCCATAAACCCCACCTACCTTCAAAAATTCAAAAACATTTTCCCACCCATTCCCACCCTACATGGCCGAATACACACTACCCCCTCTCCCTATAAATACCCTTCCATTCTACTTTATTTTCACACAACACAAACCCCTCTTCTCCCACTTGGCCGCACCTACATCTCTCCCTCTCTACCATATTTCTTCTTCTTCTTCTTCTTCTCTTCTTTCTTCTCTTGCTCGAGGGCGAGCAATATTTTAAGTTTGGTGTGGTAAAAGCATAAGATTTTTGTTTTTCCATTACCATCAATGGCACCTAAGGCCGGAGAATCCTCTAGAAAAGGAAAAGGGAAGGCAAAAGCTTCCACCTCCGAGTCATGGGAGATGGAAAGATTCATCTCCAAGAGCCATTAAGACCACTTCTATGATGTTGTGGCAAAGAAGAAGGTGATCCCTGAGGTCCCTTTCAAGCTCAAGAAAAATGAGTATCCGGAGATCCGACATGAAATCCGAAGAAGAGGTTGGGAAGTCTTAACCAACCCCATGCAACAAGTCGGAATCTTAATGGTTCAAGAGTTCTATGCCAATGCATGGATCACTAGGAACCATGATCAAAGTATGAACCCGAGTCCAAAGAATTATCTCACAATGGTTCGGGGGAAATACTTAGATTTTAGTCCGGAAAATGTGAGGTTGGCGTTTCACTTGCCCATGATGCAAGGAGATGAACGCCCCTACACTAGAAGGGTCAACTTTAATCAAAGGTTGGACCAAGTCCTAATGGACATATGTGTGGAAGGAGCTCAATGGAAAAGAGACTCCAAAGGCAAGCCAGTCCAACTAAGAAGACTGGACCTCAAGCCTGTGGCTAGAGGATGGTTGGAGTTCATTCAACGCTCCATCATTCCCACTAGCAACCGATCTGAGGTTACTGTGGATCGGGCCATCATGATTCATGGCATCATGATTGGAGAGGAAGTAGAAGTTCATGAGGTCATCTCCAATGAAATCTATAAAATAGCCGACAAGCCCTCACCCATGGCACGGCTAGCTTTTCCTCACCTTATTTGCCATCTATGTTACTCAGCTGGAGTTATCATAGAAGGAGACATCCTCATTGAAGAGGATAAGCCCATCACCAAGAGAGGATGGAACAAGCAAGAGAGACCCTCCACGGTTCTCAAGAGATGCATGAGGAAGCTCATCATCAAGAAATCCCTGAGATGCCTCAAGGGATGCACTTTCCTCCCAACAACTATTGGGAACAACTCAACACTTCCTTAGAAGATTTGAGCCACAATGTTGAACAACTAAGGGTGGAACATCATGAGCACTCCATCATTCTCCAAGAAATAAGAGAAGACCAAAGAACAATGAGGGAGGAGCAACAAAGGCAAGGAAGGGACATAGAAGAGCTTAAGGACATCATTGGTCCTTCAAGAAGAAGACGCCACTAAAGGTGGATTCATTCCTTGTTCTTTATTTCTTTCTGTTTTCGGTTTTTAATGTTGTGTTTATCTATGTTTTGTGTCTTTACTTCATGATCATTAATATGTAACCATGCCTTAAAGCTATGAATAAATCCATTAATCCTTCACATCTCTTAAATGAAAAATGTTTTAATTCAAAAAGAACAAGAAGTACATGAATTTCAAATTTATCCTTGAATTTAGTTTAATTATATTGACGTGGTGACAATACTTTTTGTTCTCTGAATGAATGCTTGAACAGTGCATATGTCTTTTGATCTTGTTGTTTATGAATGTTAAAATTGTTGGTTCTTGAAAGAATGATGAACAAAGAGAAATGTTATTGATGATCTGAAAGATCATGAAATTGATTCTTGAAGCAAGAAAAAGCAGTGAAAAAAGAAGAAGCTTGCGAAAAAAAAATTGGCAAAAAAAAATAGAAAGAAAAAGAAAAAGCAAGCAGAAAAAGCCAAATAGCCCTTAAAAACCAAAAGGCAAGGGTAAAAAGGATCCAAGGCTTTGAGCATCAATGGATAGGAGGGCCTAAGGAAATAAAATCCAGGCCTAAGCGGCTAAATCAAGTTGTCCCTAACCATGTGCTTGTGTCATGAAGGTCCAAGTGAAAAGCTTGAGACTGAGTGGTTAAAGTCGTGATCCAAAGCAAAAAGAGTGTGCTTAAGAGCTCTGGACACCTCTAACTGGGGACTCTAGCAAAGCTGAGTCACAATCTGAAAAGGTTCACCCAGTTATGTGTCTATGGCATTTATGTATCCGGTGGTAATACTGGAAAACAAAATGCTTGGGGCCACGGCCAAGACTCATAAGTAGCTGTGTTCAAGAATCAACATGCTTAACTAGGAAAGTCAATAACACTATCCAAAATTCTAAAGTTCCTAGAGAAGCCAATCATTCTAAACTTCAAAGGAAAAAGTGAGATGCCAAAACTGTTCAGAAGCAAAAAGCTACAAGTCCCGCTCATCTAATTATAATTAATATTCATTGATATTCTGGAATTTATAGTATATTCTCTTCTTTTATCCTATTTGATTTTTAGTTGCTTGGGGACAAGCAACAATTTAAGTTTGGTGTTGTGATGAGCGGATAATTTATACGCTTTTTGGCATTGTTTTTAGGTAGTTTTTAGTAAGTTTAAGCTACTTTTAGGGATGTTTTCATTAGTTTTTATGTTAAATTCACATTTCTGGACTTTACTATGAGTTTGTGTGTTTTTCTGTGATTTCAGGTAATTTCTGGCTGAAATTGAGGGACTTGAGCAAAACTCTGAAAAAGGCTGACAAAAGGACTGCTGATGCTGTTGGAATCTGACCTCCCTGCACTCGAAATGGATTTTCTGGAGCTACAGAACTCCAATTGGCGCGCTCTCAACGGCTTTGAAAAGTAGACATCCAGAGCTTTCCAGCAATATATAATAGTCCATACTTTATTCGGAAATTGACGATGTAACTTGGCGTTGAACTCCAAGTACATGCTGCTGTCTGGAGTTAAACGCCAGAAAAACGTCATGATCCGGAGTTGAACGCCCAAAACACGTCATAACTTGGAGTTCAACTCCAAGAAAAGCCTCAGCTCGTGGATTGATCAAGCTCAGCCCAAGCATACACCAAGTGGGCCCCGAAAGTGGATTTATGCATCAATTACTTACTCATGTAAACCCTAGAAGCTAGTTTATTATAAATAGAACATTTAACTATTGTATTAGATGTCTTTTGACCACGTTTCATCTTTGGTCTCAGTTTTGTTTTATTCTTCATCTTAGGAGGCCATTGAGTACGTTTTAGGGGGCTGACCATTCGGCCATGCCTGAACCTTTCACTTATGTATTTTCAACGGTGGAGTTTCTGCACACCATAGATTAAGGGTGTGGAGCTCTGCTGTACCTCAAGTTTCAATACAATTACTATTACTTTTTATTCAATTCTCTCTTATTCTTATTCCAAGATATACGTTTCACTTCAACTTTGATGAATGTGATGATCCGTGACACTCATCATCATTCTCACCTATGAACGCGCGTGACTGACAACCACTTCCGTTCTACTCTAGGCCGAACGCATATCTCTTAGATTCCCCAACAGAATCTTCGTGGTATAAGCTAGATAGATGGCAGCATTCATGGGGATCCGGAAGGTCTAACCTTGTCTGTGATATTCCGAGTAGGATCCCGGTATTGAATGACTGTGACGAGCTTCAAACTCCTGAAGGCTGGGCGTGATGACAAACGCAAAAGAATCAATGGATTCTATTCCAACCTGATTGAGAACCGACAGATGATTAGCCGTGCTGTGACAGAGCATTTGGACCATTTTCACTGAGAGGATGGGATGTAGCTATCAACCAAGGGTGATGCCTCCAGACGATTAGCCGTGCAGTGACAGCGCATAGGACCATTTTCCCGAGAGGATTGAAAGTAGCCATTGATGATGGTGATGCCCTATGGTGCGCGAAATTGTGAACAATACTTTTTCACAACTCAAATAATCCCCGGTAATGGCTCCAAGAACTTGGTGGCTCAATACCATGGCATTACACAACTTCGCACAACTAACCAGCAAGTGCACTGGGTCGTCCAAGTAATAAACCTTACGTGAGTAAGGGTCGATCCCACGGAGATTGTTAGTATTGAAGCAAGCTATGGTCATCTTGTAAATCTTAGTCAGGCAAACTCAAATATATATGATGATGAACGAAAATAACATAGAAGATAAGGATAGTGATACTTATGTATATCATTGGTGTAAGAGCTTCAGACAAGTGTATGAAGATGCCTTCCCTTCCGTCTCTCTGCTTTCCTAATGCCTTCATCCAACCCTTTCTTACTCCTTTCCATGGCAAGCTCGTGTAAGGTTTCACTGTTGTCAGCAGCTACCTCCCATCCGCGCAGTGAAAGCTAATGCACACACTCTGTCACAGTGCTGCCAATCACCGGTTTGGTTCCCTCCCCTACGGAATAGAATAACTCTTTTGCGTCTGTCACTAACGCCCAATAGGTTACAGGTTTGAAGCACGTCACAGTCATTCAATCATTGAATCCTACTCAGAATACCACAGACAAGGTTAGACCTTCCGGATTCTCTTGAATGCCGCCATCAGGTCCTGCCTATACCACGAAGATTTCGAAGAATCCAAGAGATATTCACTAAGCCTCAGATGCTTGTAGAACAAGAATGGTTGTCAGTCACCTTGTTCATGGGTGAGAATGGTGATGGGCATCAATCATCACCTTCATCATGTTGAAGAACAAGTGATATCTTGGATAAAGAACAAGCGGAATTGAATGGAAGAACAATTAGTAATTGCATTAATACTCGAGGTACAGCAGAGCTCCACACCTTAATCTATGGTGTGTAGAAACTCCACCGTTGAAAATACATAAGCATAAGGTCTAGGCATGGCCGAATGGCCAGCCTCCCAATGATCTAAGATAGCTTAAAACTCAAAGATAGCTACCAAGATGTTCCTAATACAATAGTAAAAGGTCCTACTTATAGAAAACTAGTACATAGATGAGTAAGTGACATAAAAATCCACTTCCGGGCCCACTTGGTGTGTGCTTGGGCTGAACAATGAAGCTTTTTTCGTGTAGAGACTCTCCTTGGAGTTAAACGCCAGCTTTGGTGCCAGTTTGGGCGTTTAACTCCCATTTGGGTGCCAGTTCCGGCGTTTAACGCTGGGATTTCTTGAGGTGACTTTGAACGCCGGTTTGGGCCATCAAATCTTGGGCAAAGTATGGACTATCATATATTTCTGGAAAGCCCAGGATGTCTACTTTCCAACGCCGTTGAGAGCGCACCAATTGGGCTTCTGTAGCTCCAGAAAATCCACTTCGAGTGCAGGGAGGTCAGAATCCAACAGCATCTGCAGTCCTTTTGAGTCTCTGGATCAGATTTTTGCTCAGGTCCCTCAATTTCAGCCAGAAAATACCTGAAATCACAGAAAAACACACAAACTCATAGTAAAGTCCAGAAAAGTGAATTTTAACTAAAAACTAATAAAAATATACTAAAAACTAACTAGATCATACTAAAAACATACTAAAAACAATGCCAAAAAGTATACAAATCATCCGCTCATCACAACACCAAACTTAAATTGTTGCTTGTCCCCAAGCAACTGAAAATCAAATAAGATAAAAAGAAGAGAATATGCAATGAATTCCAAAAATATCTGTGAAGATCAGTATTAATTAAATGAGCGGGGCTTTTAACTTTTTGCCTCTGAACAGTTTTGGCATCTCAATCTATCCTTTGAAATTCAGAATGGTTGGCTTCTTTAGGAACTTAGAATCCAGATAGTGTTAATGATTCTCCTAGTAAAGTATGATGATTCTTGAACATAGCTATTTATTGAGTCTTGGCTCTGGCCCAAAGCACTCTGTCTTTCCAGTATTACCACCGGATACATACATGCCACAAACACATAATTGGGTGAACCTTTTCAGATTGTGACTTAGCTTTGCTAAAGTCCCCAATTAGAGGTGTCCAGGGTTCTTAAGCACACTCTTATTTGCCTTGGATCACAACTCTTATTATTATTATTTTTTTTCGTTTTCTTTTTTTCTTTTTTTTCGTTTTTTTTTTTTGAATAGCCATGCTTTTTCTTGCTTCAAGAATCATTTTATTGATTTTTCAGATCCTCAATAACATGTCTCCTTTTTCATCATTCTTTCAAGAGCCAACATTCATGAACCACAAATTCAAGATACATATGCACTGTTTAAGCATACATTCAGAGAAAAAATATTGCCACCACATCAAAATAATTAAACTATTATAAAATTCAAAATTCATGCAATTCTTCCTTTTTTCAATTAAGCACATTTTTATTCAAGAAAGGTGATGGATTCATAGGACATTCATAACTTTAAGGCATAGACACTAAGACACTAATGATCATAAGACACAAGCATGGATAACATAAAGCACTAAAATTCGAAAAACAAAGGAATAAAGAACAAGGAAATCAAGGAACGGGTCCACCTCAGTGATGGCGGCTCTTCCTTGCTTTTGAAGGTCCTATGGAGTGCTTGAGCTCCTCAATGTCTCTTCCTTGCCTTTGTTGCTCCTCTCTCATGATTCTTTGTTCTTCTCTAATTTCATGGAGGAGAATGGAGTGTTCTTGGTGATCCATGCATTGGCATAGAACTCTTGAACCATCAAGATTCCGACTTGTTGAATGGGGTTGGTAAGTACTTCCCAACCTCTTCTTCGGATCTCATGGCGGATCTCCGGATATTCACCCTTTTTAAGTGAAAAGGGGACTTCGGGGATCACCTTCTCCAAGGCCACAACTTCATAGAAGTGGACTTGATGCACCCTTGAGAGGAATCTATCCATCTCCCATGACTCGGAGGTGGAAGCCTTTGCCTTCCCTTTCCTCTTTCTAGAGGTTTCTCCGGCCTTGGATGCCATAAATGGTTATGGAAAAACGAAAAAGCAACGCTTTCACCACACCAAACTTAAAATATTTGCTCGTCCTCGAGCAAAAGAAGAAAGAAGAGAGTAGAAGAAGAAGAAATGAGGAAGAGGGAGATGGTGGTGTATTCGGCCAAGGAGGGGGAGAAGTGGTGGTTAGGTAGTGGGAAAATGAAGGGGTAAAGAGGGGTTTATATAGGAAAGAGGGGGATGAGGGTTCGGCCATTTGAGGGTGGGTTTGGGAGGGAAAGTGGTTTGAATTTGAAGGGTGAGGTTGGTGGGGTTTTATGAAGGATGGATGTGAGTGGTGAAGAGAAAGATGGGATTTGATAGGTGAGGGGTTTTTGGGGAAGAGGTGTTGAGGTGATTGGTGAATGGGGGAAGAAGAGAGAGTGATGGTAGGGTCCTGTGGGGTCCACAGATCCTGTAGTGTCAAGGAAAAGGCATCCTTGCACCAAATGGCATCAAAATCCACGTTTTGAGCCTTTTCTGGCGTTAAACGCCGGGCTGGTGCCCATTCCTGGCGTTTAACGCCAGGTTTTTGCCCTTTACTGGCGTTTAACGCCAGTCTGGTGCCCCTTTCTGGCGTCCAGAAGGGTGCCAGACTGGGCGTTAAACGCCCAACTGCTAGGCTGACTGGCGTTTGAACGCCAGCAGCATCTTCCTCCAGGGTGTGCTGTTTTTCTTCCTGTTTTTCATTTTGTTTTTGCTTTTTTCATTGTTTTTGTGACTTCTTATGATCATCAACCTACAAAAAATAACAAAAGAAAATAATTAATTATAAAACATTGGGTTGCCTCCCAACAAGCGCTTCTTTACTGTCATTAGCTTGACAGAGGACTCTCATGGAGCCTCAGAGATGCTCAGAACCGTGTTGGAACTTCCCAACACCAAACTTAGAGTTTGATTGTGGCCTCCCAACACCAAACTTAGAGTCTGACTGTGGGGGCTCTGTTTGGCTCTGTTTTGAGAGAAGCTCTTCATGCTTCTTCTCCATGATGACAGAGGGATATCCTTGGGCCTTAAACACCAAGGATTCTTCATTCACTTGAATGATCAACTCTCCTCTATCAACATCAATCACAGCCTTTGCTGTGGCTAGGAAGGGTCTGCCAAGGATGATTGATTCATCCATGCACTTTCCAGTCTCTAGGACTATGAAATCAGTAGGAATGTAATGGTCTTCAACCTTAACCAGAACATCCTCTACAAGTCCATAGGCTTGTTTTCTTGAGTTGTCTGCCATCTCTAGTGAGATTTTTGCAGCTTGCACCTCAAAGATCTCTAATTTCTCCATTATAGAGAGGGGCATGAGGTTTACACTTGACCCCAAGTCACACAAGGCCTTCTTGAAGGTCATGGTGCCTATGGTACAAGGTATAGAAAACTTCCCAGGATCTTGCCTCTTTTGAGGCAATTGCTGCCTAGACAAGTTATCCAGTTCTTTGGTGAGCAAAGGGGGTTCATCCTCCCAAGTCTCATTTCCAAATAACCTGTCATTTAGCTTCATGATTGCTCCAAGGTATTTAGCAACTTGCTCTTCAGTGACATACTCATCCTCTTCAGAGGAAGAATACTCATCAGAGCTCATGAAAGGCAGTAGTAAGTCCAAGGGAATCCCTATGGTCTCAGTTTGAGCCTCAGATTCCCAAGGTTCCTCATTGGGGAACTCATTGGAGGCCAGTGGACGTCCAGTGAGGCCTTCCTCAGTGGCGTTCACTGCCTCTTCTTCCTCCCAGAATTCGGCCATATTTATGGCTTTGCACTCTCCTTTTGGATTTTCTTCAGTGTTACTTGGGAGAGTGCTTGGGGGAAGTTCAGTAATTTTCTTGCTCAGCTGACCCACTTGTCCTTCTAAATTCCTAATGGAGGATCTAGTTTCAGTCATGAAACTTTGAGTGGTTTTGATTAGATCAGAGACCATGGTTGCTAAGTCAGAGGTATTCTGCTTAGAGCTCTCTGTCTGTTGCTGAGAAGATGATGGAAAAGGTTTACCATTGTTAAACCTGTTTCTTCCACCATTATTATTGAAACCTTGTTGAGGTCTCTCTTGATTCTTCCATGAGAGATTTGGGTGATTTCTCCATGAAGAATTATAGGTGTTACCATAGGGTTCTCCCAGGTAATTTACCTCTTCCATTGAAGGGTTCTCAGGATCATAAGCTTCTTCCTCAGATGAAGCATCCTTAGTACTGTTTGGTGCATTTTGCATTCCAGACAGACTTTGAGAAATCAGATTGACTTGTTGAGTCAATATTTTATTCTGAGCCAAAATGGCATTCAGAGTGTCAATTTCAAGAACTCCTTTCTTCTGACTAGTCCCATTGTTCACAGGATTCCTTTCAGAAGTGTACATGAATTGGTTATTTGCAACCATTTCAATCAGTTCTTGAGCTTCAGTAGGCGTCTTCTTCAGATGAAGAGATCCTCCAGCAGAGCTATCCAAAGACATCTTGGATAGTTCAGAGAGACCATCATAGAAAATACCTATGATGCTCCATTCAGAAAGCATGTCAGAGGGACATTTTCTGATTAACTGTTTGTATCTTTCCCAAGCTTCATAGAGGGATTCTCCATCCTTCTGTCTGAAGGTTTGGACTTCCACTCTAAGCTTACTCCATCTTTGTGGTGGAAAGAACTTTGCCAAGAAGGCATTGACTAGCTTTTCCCAAGAGTCCAGGCTTTCTTTAGGTTGGGAGTCCAACCATATTCTAGCTCTGTCTCTCACAGCAAAAGGGAATAGCATCAGTCTATAGACCTCAGGGTTAACCCCATTAGTCTTGACTGTGTCACAGATTTGCAAGAATTCAGCTAAAAACTGATGAGGATCTTCCATTGGAAGTCCATGGAACTTGCAATTCTGTTGCATTAGAGAAACTAATTGAGGCTTAAGCTCAAAGTTGTTTGCTCCAATGGCAGGGATAGAGATGCTTCTCCCATAAAAATCAGGAGTAGGTGCAGTGAAGTCACCCAGCACCTTCCTTGCATTGTTGGCATTGTTGTTGTTTTCGGCTGCCATTTGTTCTTCTTCCTTGAGGAATTCGGTCAGGTGCTCTAAAGAGAGTTGTGCTTTGGCTTCTCTTAGCTTTCTCTTCAAGGTCCTTTCAGGTTCAGGATCAGCCTCAACAAGAATGCCTTTGTCTTTGCTCCTGCTCATAAGAAAGAGAAGGGAACAAGAAAATGTGGAATCCTCTATGTCACAGTATAGAGATTCCTTTAGGTGTCAGAGGAAAAGAAAAATAGAAGAAAGAAGAAGGAGAAGAAGAATTCGAACTTTAGTTAGATAAGGTTCGAATTGTGCATTCAGAAGGAGTGGTACTCCATAGATAGAAGGATGTGGGAAGGAGGGAAGAGAATTTTCGAAAATTCATTTAAAAGATTTTGAAAACATTTTGAAAATTTGATTGATAATTTTTGAAAATTAAAAGTGAAAAAGAAATCAAGTGATTTTTGAAAAAGATTTTGAAATTAGAACTTAAAAAGATTTGATTGAAAACTATTTTGAAAGAGATGTGGTTTAAAAAGATTTAATTGAAAAGTTATGGTTTTAAAAAGATGTGATTGAGAAGATATGATTTGAAAACAATTTTAAAAGATATGATTTGAAAACAATTTGAAAAGATATGATTTTAAAAATTAATGACTTGCCTAACAAGAAAAGATATGATTCAAACATAAAACCTTTCTCAACAGAAAAGGCAACAATTTTGAGATGTTCAATCAAATCATTAATTGTTAGTAAGTATCTTTTAAAAAGGAAAGAAATTGATTTTGAAAACATTTGATTGAAAAGATTTGATTTGAAAAAGATTTGATTTTGAAAAACTAAAAAAAATTGATTTGAAAACAAAATCTTCCCCCTAGCACCATCCTGGCGTTAAACGCCCAGAATGGTATACATTCTGGCGTTTAACGCCCAAAATGCTACCTCTTTGGGCATTAAACGCCCAACCAGGTGCCCTGGCTGGCGTTTAAACGCCAGTCTGCCTTCTTCACTGGGCATTTTTGAATGCTCAGCTTTTTCTGTATAATTCCTCTGCAGTATGTTCTGAATCTTCAATTCTTTGTATCATTGACTTGAAAAGACACAAATTAAAAATATTTTTGGATTTTTAATAATCAAAATGCAAAAGGAATCAATTAACAATGCATGCAAGACACCAAACTTAGCAGTTTGTATACTACTGACACTAACAATATGAGAATGCATATGAGACACACGAAATGCTTCAAGTCAATAGAATTCAAAGATTAGAACACAAAAATCATCAAGAATTACTTGAGGATCCTTAAGACACATGAATGAATGCATACAATTGACACTAAACTTAAGATGAGACACTAGACTTAAGCATGAAACATCAAATATTTTTTTTTTTGGTTTTTATGATTTTGTAAATTTTTTTTTTGTGTTTTTCGAAAATTAAATGGGAAAAGGTATCAAAATTCTTAATGAGAATTCCAGGAATCAGTGCAATGCTAGTCTAAGACTCCGGTCCAGGAATTAGACATGGCTTCACAGCCAGCCAAGCTTTCAAAGAAAGCTTCGGTCCAAAACACTAGACATGGCCAGAGGCCAGCCAAGCCTTAGCAAATCACTGCTCCAAAAGCAAGATTGATAAGAAATCAACAAGTTCTTGTGGTGATAAGTTGAAACCTCGGTCCAATGAGATTAGACATGGCTTCTCAGCCAGCCAGATTTCAACAAATCATCATGAAACTCTAGAATTCATCTTCAAGAATTTCGAAAAAAAAAATAATACCTAATCTAAGCAACAAGATGAACCGTCAGTTGTCCAGCCTAAACAATCCCGGGCAATAACACCAAAACTTGATGTTGTTGCCGGATCTTGGCACTGATGTTACCAAAAGCTTGCTCAAAACTTGAACAATCCCCGGCAACGGCGCCAAAAACTTGGTGCGCGAAATTGTGAACAATACTTTTTCACAACTCAAATAATCCCCGGTAATGGCTCCAAGAACTTGGTGGCTCAATACCATGGCATTACACAACTTCGCATAACTAACCAGCAAGTGCACTGGGTCGTCCAAGTAATAAACCTTACGTGAGTAAGGGTCGATCCCACGGAGATTGTTAGTATTGAAGCAAGCTATGGTCATCTTGTAAATCTTAGTCAGGCAAACTCAAATATATATGATGAACGAAATAACATAGAAGATAAGGATAGTGATACTTATGTATATCATTGGTGTAAGAGCTTCAGACAAGTGTATGAAGATGCCTTCCCTTCCGTCTCTCTGCTTTCCTAATGCCTTCATCCAACCCTTTCTTACTCCTTTCCATGGCAAGCTCGTGTAAGGTTTCACTGTTGTCAGCAGCTACCTCCCATCCGCGCAGTGAAAGCTAATGCACACACTCTGTCACAGTGCTGCCAATCACCGGTTTGGTTCCCTCCCCTACCGGAATAGAATAACTCTTTTGCGTCTGTCACTAACGCCCAATAGGTTACAGGTTTGAAGCACGTCACAGTCATTCAATCATTGAATCCTACTCAGAATACCACAGACAAGGTTAGACCTTCCGGATTCTCTTGAATGCCGCCATCAGGTCCTGCCTATACCACGAAGATTCCGAAGAATCCAAGAGATATTCACTAAGCCTCAGATGCTTGTAGAACAAGAATGGTTGTCAGTCACCTTGTTCATGGGTGAGAATGGTGATGGGCGTCAATCATCACCTTCATCATGTTGAAGAACAAGTGATATCTTGGATAAAGAACAAGCGGAATTGAATGGAAGAACAATTAGTAATTGCATTAATACTCGAGGTACAGCAGAGCTCCACACCTTAATCTATGGTGTGTAGAAACTCCACCGTTGAAAATACATAAGCATAAGGTCTAGGCATGGCCGAATGGCCAGCCTCCCAATGATCTAAGATAGCTTAAAACTCAAAGATAGCTACCAAGATGTTCCTAATACAATAGTAAAAGGTCCTACTTATAGAAAACTAGTACATAGATGAGTAAGTGACATAAAAATCCACTTCCGGGCCCACTTGGTGTGTGCTTGGGCTGAGCAATGAAGCTTTTTTCGTGTAGAGACTCTCCTTGGAGTTAAACGCCAGCTTTGGTGCCAGTTTGGGCGTTTAACTCCCATTTGGGTGCCAGTTCCGGCGTTTAACGCTGGGATTTCTTGAGGTGACTTTGAACGCCGGTTTGGGCCATCAAATATTGGGCAAAGTATGGACTATCATATATTGCTGGAAAGCCCAGGATGTCTACTTTCCAACGCCGTTGAGAGCGCGCCAATTGGGCTTCTGTAGCTCCAGAAAATCCACTTCGAGTGCAGGGAGGTCAGAATCCAACAGCATCTGCAGTCCTTTTGAGTCTCTGGATCAGATTTTTGCTCAGGTCCCTCAATTTCAGCCAGAAAATACCTGAAATCACAGAAAAACACACAAACTCATAGTAAAGTCCAGAAAAGTGAATTTTAACTAAAAACTAATAAAAATATACTAAAAACTAACTAGATCATACTAAAAACATACTAAAAACAATGCCAAAAAGTATACAAATCATCCGCTCATCACCCTACATACAGCTTGCCGTGGAAAGGAGTAAGAAGGATTGGATGAAAGCAATGAGAAAGTAGAGATTCAAGAGGAGCACAGCATCTCCATGCACTTATCTGAAACTCCCACTATTGATTTACATGAGTAATTCTATCCCTTTTTATTTTCTATTTTATTATTAATTATTCGAAAATCCATAAATCAATTTAATCTGCCTAACTGAGATTTACAAAGTGACCATAGCTTGCTTCATACCTACAATCTCTGTGGGATCGACCCTTACTCACGTAAGGTATTACTTGGATGACCCAGTACACTTGCTGGTTAACTTGAACGGAGTTGTGAACCATGGTATTGGCATCATGTTTTTGGTGCCATTACTAGGGAATGAAAAGCAATGAATTTTGCAAAATGGAATAACAAATGAATCACAATTTCGTCCACCAAAGAGCGCTGGGGTCAACCTCCCCATCTTGATACAAAGAAATTTCTAACCGATCCTTCTCTTCTTCAAACTGAACTGGGTATCTTGTGTTTTCTTGGCTATCTGTTTGTGTTACTTGTAGCTGTATTTCCGACTTGTTTGATTTGTAGCTTGACTTCTGTTTTATTTGCAGAGGCAATGAAGAATAACGAATCTATGAAAGCTTTTAAGAGGGCACAGAAGGCGACTGCTGGCAGGAATATTGCCGCCAAGGCGGTTGGGGAGGGGTCCTCCCAAGTGCGCGAGAAGCCATCAGTGTCGAGTTCCCCCGGGGTGAGAAAGGTGATCCCAACACCTCGGGTCCGCTTGGTGGACCCTCACCCTACTTCTGCCGCTCCATCTGCTGCCCCTCCAAGTAAGAAACAAAAGACGGTTGAGCCCTTCGATCTCAATGCCCCTGACTTCAATGCCATTGAGTTTATAGATCAACAAACTGGGCCCTATGGTACCCTCTTAATGGACGACGTGTCCATCCTCCATCATTTGGAATTTATGACTCGGAATCACGTACAGATGGCGTATATGGCGGCCGCTATACACCGAACTGCTCAAAGTCTCCCTCTTCATGCCACCAAGGCATTTATGGAGGAGGCAAATCAGGAGTTTGACCGGATAAAAGGGCTGAAGGAGGAGCTTGAATTAAAGGTGACCAAGTTAGAGAAGGATCTAGAAAATGAGAAGGCGAGTTCTCTTTCACTGGCGGCTTCTTTGAGGTTGGCCGAGGACACAGCCCTGATGCATAAGGAGAGTTATATTACGACTTATCGGGAGGTGATGCGCCTGAGGGAGGAGTTGAACAATGCCCGAGAGGATTATTCTGAGCTTCAAGGTCATCTCGTGGGTAGTGTGACTGCTGCTTACGAGAACTTGAAGGAGCAAGCTCGGGTCATTGCCCCCAAGGCCGATCTCACCCCTTTCAGTCTGGACAATGTTGTCAGGGATGGCAAGATTGTCCCTGATGACGATGGTGATGATGATCCTGATCCTCCTCCTGTGTCCTCTGCCAAAGTGTCGACTTCTTCTGTTCCTCCGGTTGCGCCTGGAAGTCATCCCATTAAAATGGCGGATGACCATGACAACGACCACGATTCAGGTTTGGAAGACAGAACGCCGCATAAAAACGCGGACATGATACTCAAAGATACTCCAGAAACCAACGGAGACAAAAATTCATCAAATCCAGGAGTAATAGAAGCACTTCAAAATCGATTGGAGCAACTTGAGAAAGAAGCCCAACATCGACGTGAAAAAGAAGAAGATCTACGTGGTGCACGAAATTGTGATCACTACTTTGTCCATATTCAAATAATCCCTGGTAATGGCTCCAAAGACTTGGTGCTCAATACCATGGCAAAAACACAACTTCGCACAACTAACCAGCAAGTGCACTGGGTCGTCCAAGTAATAAACCTTACGTGAGTAAGGGTCGATCCCACAGAGATTGTTGCTATGAAGCAAGCTATGGTCACCTTGTAAATCTCAGTCAGGCAGACTCAAATGGGTATGGTGATAAACGAATAAAGCATAAAGATAAAGATAGAGATACTTATGTATATCATTGGTGAGAGCTTCAGATAAGCGTATGAAGATGCCTTCCCTTCCGTCTCTCTGCTTTCTTACTGTCTTCATCCAATCCTTCTTACTCCTTTCCATGGCAAGCTCGTGTAGGGTTTCACCGTTGTCAGTGGCTACCTCCCATCCTCTCATTGGAAATACGTCCCTGATGCTCTGTCACAGCATAGGCTATCCATCTGTCGGTTCTCAATCAGGCCGGAATAGAATCCAGTGATTCTTTTGCGTCTGTCACTAACGCCCCGCCCTCAGGAGTTTGAAGCACGTCACAGTCATTCAATCATTGAATCCTACTCAGAATACCACAGACAAGGTTAGACCTTCTGGATTCTCTTGAATGCCGCCATCAGTTCTTGCCAATACCACGAAGACTCCGATTAAAGAATCCAAGAGATATTCACTAAGCCTCGTATGCTTGTAGAACAAGAGTGGTTGTCAGTCACTTTGTTCATGAGTGAGAATGGTGATGATTCGTGACAATCATCACCTTCATCAAGTTGAAGAACAAGTGATATCTTGGACAAAGAACAAGCGGAATTGAATAGAAGAACAATAGTAATTGCATTAATACTCGAGGTATAGCAGAGCTCCACACCTTAATCTATGGTGTGTAGAAACTCCACCGTTGAAAATACATAAGAACAAGGTCTAGGCATGGCCGAATGGCCAGCCTCCCAAACGATCTAAGATAGCATAAAACTCAAAGATAGCTACCCCGATGTCAAATACAATAGTACAAGGTCCTACTTATAGAAAACTAGTAGCCTAAGGTGAACAAAGATGAGTAAATAACATAAAAATCCACTTCCGGGCCCACTTGGTGTGTGCTTGGGCTGATCAATGAAGCATTTTCGTGTAGAGACTCTCCTTGGAGTTAAACGCCAGCTTTTATGCCAGTTTGGGCGTTTAACTCCCATTTAGGTGCCAGTTCCGGCGTTTAACGCTGGAATTTCTTGAGGTGACTTTGAACGCCGGTTTGGGCCATCAAATCTTGGGCAAAGTATAGACTATCATATATTGCTGGAAAGCCCAGGATGTCTACTTTCCAACGCCGTTGAGAGCGCGCCAATTGGGCTTCTGTAGCTCCAGAAAATCCACTTCGAGTGCAGGGAGGTCAGAATCCAACAGCATCTGCAGTCCTTTTCAGTCTCTGAATCAGATTTTTGCTCAGGTCCCTCAATTTCAGCCAGAAAATACCTGAAATCACAGAAAAACACACAAACTCATAGTAAAGTCCAGAAAAGTGAATTTTAACTAAAAACTAATAGAAATATAATAAAAACTAACTAAAAGATACTAAAAACATACTAAAAACAATGCCAAAAAGCGTATAAATTATCCGCTCATCACAACACCAAACTTAAATTGTTGCTTGTCCCCAAGCAACTGAAAATCAAATAAGATAAAAAAAAAAGAATATGCAATGAACTCCAAAAACATCTATGAAGATCAGTATTAATTAGATGAGCGGGGCTTTTAGCTTTTTGCCTCTGAATAGTTTTGGCATCTCACTTTATCCTTTGGAACTCAGAATGATTGGCTTCTTTAGGAACTCAGAATCCAGATAGTGTTATTGATTCTCCTAGTTAAGTATGATGATTCTTGAACACAGCTACTTTATTGAGTCTTGGCTGTGGCCCAAAGCACTCTGTCTTCCAGTATTACCACCGGATACATGCATGCCACAGACACATAATTGGGTGAACCTTTTCAGATTGTGACTCAGCTTTGCTAAAGTCCCCAATTAGAGGTGTCCAGGGTTCTTAAGCACACTCTTATTGCCTTGGATCACAACTTTATTTCTTTCTTTTTCTTTCTTTTTTTCTTCTTTTTTTCGGTTTTTTTTTTTCGCTTGCTTTCTCTTTTTTTTTTTGTATTCACTGCTTTTTCTTGCTTCAAGAATCATTTTTATGATTTTTCAGATCCTCAGTAACATGTCTCCTTTTTCATCATTCTTTCAAGAGCCAACATTCATGAACCACAAATTCAAAAGACATATGCACTGTTCAAGCATACATTCAGAAGATAAAAGTGTTGCCACCACATCAAAGTAATTAAACTGTTATAAAATTCAAAATTCATGCAATTCTTTTTCTTTTTCATTTAAGAACAATTCTTAAGAAAGGTGATGGATTCATAGGACATTCATAACTTTAAGGCATAGACACTAAGACACTAATGATCACAAGACACAAACATGGATAAACATAAGCATAAAAATTCGAAAAACAGAAGAATAAAGAACAAGGAAATCAAGGAACGGGTCCACCTTAGTGATGGCGGCTCTTCCTTCCTCTTGAAGGTCCTATGGAGTGCTTGAGCTCCTCAATGTCTCTTCCTTGCCTTTGTTGCTCCTCTCTCATGATTCTTTGATCTTCTCTTATTTCATGGAGGAGAATGAGTGTTCTTGGTGCTCCACCCTTAGTTGTCCCATGTTGGAACTCAATTCTCCTAGGGAGGTGTTTAGTTGCTCCCAATAGTCTTGTGGAGGAAAGTGCATCCCTTGAGGCATCTCAGGGATCTCATGATGAGAGGGGTCTCTTGTGTGCTCCATCCTTTTCTTGGTAATGGGCTTATCCTCATCAATGGTGATGTCTCCCTCTATGTCAACTCCAACTGAGTAACAGAGGTGACAAATGAGGTGAGGAAAGGCTAACCTTGCTAAGGTAGAGGACTTATCCGCCACCTTGTAGAGTTCTTGGGCTATGACCTCATGAACTTCCACTTCTTCTCCAATCATGATGCTATGGATCATGATGGCCCGGTCTAGAGTAACTTCGGACCGGTTGCTAGTGGGAATGATTGAGCGTTGGATAAACTCCAACCATCCTCTAGCCATGGGTTTGAGGTCATGCCTTCTCAATTGAACCGGCTTGCCTCTTGAATCTCTCTTCCATTGTGCGCCCTCTTCACATATGATTGTGAGGACTTGGTTCAACCTTTGATCAAAGTTGACCCTTCTTGTGTAAGGATGTTCATCTCCTTGCATCATAGGCAAGTTGAACGCAACCCTCACACTTTCCGGACTAAAATCCAAGTATTTCCCCCGAACCATAGTAAGATAATTCTTTGGATCCGGGTTCACACTTTGATCATGGTTCTTGGTGATCCATGCATTGGCATAGAACTCTTGAACCATCAAGATTCCGACTTGTTGAATGGGGTTGGTAAGCACTTCCCAACCTCTTCTTCGGATCTCATGGCGGATCTCCGGATATTCACCCTTTTTGAGTGAAAAGGGGACCTCGGGGATCACCTTCTTCAAGGCCACAACTTCATAGAAGTGGTCTTGATGCACCCTTGAGATGAATCTATCCATCTCCCCTGACTCGGAGGTGGAAGCTTTTGCTTTCCCTTTCCTCTTTCTAGAGGTTTCTCCGGCCTTGGATGCCATAATGGTTATGGAAAAACGAAAAAGCAATGCTTTTACCACACCAAACTTAAAATGTTTGCTCGTCCTCGAGCAAAAGAAGAAAGAAGAGAGTAGAAGAAGAAGAAATGAGGAAGAGGGAGATGGTGGTGTATTCGGCCAAAGAGGGGAGAAGTGTTGTTTAGGTTGTGTGAAAATGAAGGGGTTAAGAAGGGTTTATATAGGAGAGAGGGGAGATGAGGTTCGGCCATTATGGGTGGGTTTGGGAGGGAAAGTGGTTTGAATTTGAAGGGTGAGGTTGGTGGGGTTTTATGAAGGATGGATGTGAGTGGTGAAGAGAAAGATGGGATTTGATAGGTGAAGGGTTTTTGGGGAAGAGGTGTTGAGGTGATTGGTGAATGGGGGAAGAAGAAAGAGAGTGGTGGTGGGGTCCTGTGGGGTCCACAGATCCTGTGGTGTCAAGGAAAAGTCATCCCTGCACCAAATGGCATCAAAATTCACGTTTTGAGCCATTGCTGGCGTTAAACGCCGGGCTGGTGCCCATTCCTGGCGTTTAACGCCAGGTTCTTGCCCTTTTCTGGCGTTTAACGCCAGTCTGGTGCCCCTTTCTGGCGTTAAACGCCCAGAATGGTGCTAGACTGGGCGTTAAACGCCCAACTGCTAGGCTTACTGGCGTTTGAACGCCAGCAGCATCTTCCTCCAGGGTGTACTGTTTTTCTTCCTGTTTTTCATTCTGTTTTTGCTTTTTCAATTAATTTTGTGACTTCTTATGATCATCAACCTACAAAATAAAATAAAATAACAAAAGAAAATATGTAAAATATAATATTGGGTTGCCTCCCAACAAGTGCTTCTTTAATGTCAGTAGCTTGACAGAGGACTCTCATGGAGCCTCACAGATACTCAGAGCAATGTTGGAACCTCCCAACACCAAACTTAGAGTTTGAATATGGGGGTTCAACACCAAACTTAGAGTTTGGTTGTGGCCTTCCAACACCAAACTTAGAGTTTGACTGTGGGGGCTCTGTTTGTCTCTGAATTGAGAGAAGCTCTTCATGCTTCCTCTCCATGGTGACAGAGGGATATCCTTGAGCCTTAAACACAAAGGATTCTCCATTCACTTGAATGATCAGTTCACCTCTATCAACATCAATCACAGCCTTTGTTGTGGCTAGGAAAGGTCTGCCAAGGATGATGGTTTCATCCATGCATTTCCTAGTCTCTAGGACTATGAAATCAGTAGGGATGTAATGGTCTTCAATCTTAACCAAAACATTCTCTACAAGTCCATAAGCTTGTTTTCTTGAGTTGTCTGCCATCTCTAGTGAGATTTTTGCAGCTTGTACCTCAAAGATCCTTAGCTTCTCCATTACTGAGAGAGGCATGAGGTTTACACTTGACCCTAAGTCACACAGAGCCTTCTTGAAGGTCATGGTGCCTATGGTACAAGGTATGGAAAACTTCCCAGGGTCTTGTCTCTTTTGAGGTAATTTCTGCCTAGACAAGTCATCCAGTTCTTTGGTGAGCAAAGGAGGTTCATCCTCCCAAGTCTCATTTCCAAATAACTTGTCATTTAGCTTCATGATTGCTCCAAGGTATTTAGCAACTTACTCTTCAGTGACATACTCATCCTCTTCAGAGGAAGAATACTCATCAGAGCTCATGAAAGGCAGAAGTAAGTCCAATGGAATCTCTATGGTCTCATTTTGAGTCCCAGATTCCCATGGTTCCTCATTGGGGAACTCATTGGAGGCTAGTGCACGCCCATTGAGGTCTTCCTCAGTGGCGTTCACTTCCTCCTCTTCCTCTCCAAATTCGGCCATATTGATGGCTTTGCACTCTCCTTTTGGATTTTCTTCTGTGTTGCTTGGAAGAGTACTTGGAGGGAGTTCAGTAACTTTCTTGCTCAGCTGTCCCACTTGTCCTTCCGAATTCCGAATGGAAGACCTTGTTTCAGTCATGAAACTTTGAGTGGTTTTGATTAGATCAGAGACCATGGTTGCTAAGTCAGAGGAGTTCTGCTTAGAATTCTCTGTTTGTTGCTGAGAAGATGATGGAAAAGGCTTGCCATTGCTAAACCTGTTTCTTCCACCATTGTTGATGTTGAAACCTTGTTGAGGTCTCTCTTGATTCTTCCATGAGAGATTTGGGTGATTTCTCCATGAAGAATTATAGGTGTTACCATAGGGTTCTCCTAGGTAATTCACCTCTTCCATTGAAGGGTTCTCAGGATCATAAGCTTCTTCCTCAGATGAAGCATCCTTAGTACTGCCAGGTGCATGTTGCATTCCAGATAGACTTTGAGAAATCAAATTGACTTGTTGAGTCAATATTTTATTCTGAGCCAAAATGGCGTTCAGAGTATCAATCTCAAGAACTCCTTTCTTCTGACTTGTTCCATTGTTCACAGGATTTCTCTCAGAAGTGTACATGAATTGGTTATTTGCAACCATTTCAATGAGCTCTTGAGCTTCTGTAGGCGTCTTCTTCAGATGAAGAGATCCTCCAGCAGAGCTATCCAAGGACATCTTAGATAGTTCAGAGAGACCATCATAGAAAATACCTATGATGCTCCATTCAGAAAGCATGTCAGAAGGACATTTTCTGATCAATTGTTTGTATCTTTCCCAAGCTTCATAGAGGGATTCTCCATCCTTTTGTCTAAAGGTTTGGACTTCCACTCTAAGCTTACTCCATTTTTGAGGTGGAAAGAACTTTGCCAAGAAGGCATTGACTAGCTTTTCCCAAGAGTCCAGGCTGTCCTTAGGTTGAGAGTCCAACCATATTCTAGCTCTGTCTCTTACAGCAAAAGGGAATAGCATCAGTCTGTAGACCTCAGGGTCAACCCCATTAGTCTTGACTGTGTCACAGATTTGCAAGAACTCAGCTAAAAACTGATGTGGATCTTCCATTGGAAGTCCATGGAACTTGCAATTCTGTTGCAGTAGAGAAACCAACTGAGGCTTAAGCTCAAAGTTGTTTGCTCCAATGGCAGGGATAGAGATGCTTCTCCCATAGAAGTCGGGAGTAGGTGCAGTAAAGTCACCCAGCACCTTCCTTGCATTGTTGGCATTGTTGTTATTTTCGGCTGCCATGAGTTCTTCTTCTTTGAAGAATTCGGTCAGGTCCTCTAAAGAGAGTTGTGCTTTGGCTTCTCTTAGCTTTCTCTTCAAGGTCCTTTCGGGTTCAGGGTCAGCTTCAACAAGAATGCCTTTGTCTCTGCTCCTGCTCATATGAAAGAGAAGAGAACAAGAAAATATGGAATCATCTATGTCACAGTATAGAGATTCCTTGAGGTGTCAGAGGAAAAGAAAAATAGAAGAAAGAAGAAGAAGAAGAATTCAAACTTTAATTAGATAAGGTTCGAATTGTGCATTGAGAAGGAGTGGTACTCCATAAATAGAAGGATGTGAGAGGGAGGGAAGTATTTTTTTTCGAAAATTAATTAAAATATTTTGAAAACATTTTTGAAAACCACTAATTGAAAACCACTAATTGATTTTTGAAAAAGATTTTGAAATTAGAACTTAAAAAGATTTGATTGAAAAATTATTTTGAAAAAGATGTGGTTAAGAAGATATGATTGAAAAGAATTGATTTGAAAACCATTTTAAAAGATATGATTTGAAAACAATTTTTAAAAAGATTTGATTTTAAAAATTAATGACTTGCCTAACAAGAAAAGATATGATTCAACATTAAACCTTTCTCAACAGAAAAGGCAACAAATTTGAGATGTTCAATCAAATCATTAATTGTTAGTAAGTATCTTTGAAAAAGGAAAGAAATTGATTTTGAAAACATTTGATTGAAAAGATATGATTTGAAAAAGATTTGATTTTGAAAAAACTTTGAAAACTTGAAAAAAAATTGATTTGAAAACAAAATCTTCCCCCTAGCACCATCCTGGCGTTAAACGCCCAGAATGGTATCCATTCTGGCGTTTAACGCCCAAAATGCACCCTTTTTGGGCGTTAAACGCCCAACCAGGTACCCTGGCTGGCGTTTAAACGCCAGTCTGTCTTCTTCACTGGGCATTTTCGAATGCTCAGCTTTTTCTGTATAATTCCTCTGCAGTATGTTCTAAATCTTCAATTCTTTGTATTATTGACTTGAAAAGACACAAATTAAAAATATTTTTGGATTTTTACTAATCAAAATGCAACAAGAATCAAATAACAATGCATGCAAGACACCAAACTTAGCAGTTTGTATACTATTTGACACTATATGAGACACGTAAACACTCAAGTCAAAAGAATTTAAAGATCAGAGTAAGAAGTCATCAAGAATTACTTGAAGATCCTTAAGACACATGAATGTATGCAATTGACACCAAACTTAAGATGAAACACTAGACTCAAGCAAGAAATATCAAATATTTTTGGTTTTTATGATTTTGTAAAATTTTTTTGTGATTTTCGAAAATTAAGTGGAAAAAGATACCAAAATTCTTAATGAGAATTCAAGGAATCAGTGCAATGCTAGTCTAAGACTCCGGTCCAGGAATTAGACATGGCTTCACAGCCAGCCAAGCTTTCAAAGAAAGCTTCGGTCCAAAACACTAGACATGGCCAAAGGCCAGCCAAGCCTTAGCAGATCACTGCTCCAAAAGCAAGATTGATAAAAAAAATCAACAAGCTTCTGTGATGATAAGTTGAAACCTCGGTCCAATGAGATTAGACATGGCTTCTCAGCCAGCCAGATTTCAACAA
Organism: Arachis stenosperma; assembly: GCF_014773155.1. Lineage (NCBI taxonomy): Eukaryota > Viridiplantae > Streptophyta > Magnoliopsida > Fabales > Fabaceae > Arachis > Arachis stenosperma. The sequence continues at coordinate 120,831,188 of NC_080382.1, forward strand.
ATCATCATGAAACTCTAGAATTCATCTTCAAGAATTTCGAAAAAAATAAATACCTAATCTAAGCAACAAGATGAACCGTCAGTTGTCCATACACGAACAATCCCCGGCAACGGCGCCAAGAACTTGGTGCACAAAATTGTGATCACTACTTTGTCCATATTCAAATAATCCCTGGTAATGGCTCCAAAGACTTGGTGCTCAATACCATGGCAAAAACACAACTTCGCACAACTAACCAGCAAGTGCATTGGGTCGTCCAAGTAATAAACCTTACGTGAGTAAGGGTCGATCCCACGGAGATTGTTGCTATGAAGCAAGCTATGGTCACCTTGTAAATCTCAGTCAGGCAGACTCAAATGGGTATGGTGATAAACGAATAAAGCATAAAGATAAAGATAGAGATACTTATGTATATCATTGGTGAGAGCTTCAGATAAGCGTATGAAGATGCCTTCCCTTCCGTCTCTCTGCTTTCTTACTGTCTTCATCCAATCCTTCTTACTCCTTTCCATGGCAAGCTCGTGTAGGGTTTCACCGTTGTCAGTGGCTACCTCCCATCCTCTCATTGGAAATACATCCCTGATGCTCTGTCACAGCATAGGCTATCCATCTGTCGGTTCTCAATCAGGCCGGAATAGAATCCAGTGATTCTTTTGCGTTTGTCACTAACGCCCCGCCCTCAGGAGTTTGAAGCACGTCACAGTCATTCAATCATTGAATCCTACTCAGAATACCACAGACAAGGTTAGACCTTCCGGATTCTCTTGAATGCCGCCATCAGTTCTTGCCTATACCACGAAGACTCCGATTAAAGAATCCAAGAGATATTCACTAAGCCTCGTATGCTTGTAGAACAAGAGTGGTTGTCAGTCACTTTGTTCATGAGTGAGAATGGTGATGATTCGTGACAATCATCACCTTCATCAAGTTGAAGAACAAGTGATATCTTGGACAAAGAACAAGCGGAATTGAATAGAAGAACAATAGTAATTGCATTAATACTCGAGGTACAGCAGAGCTCCACACCTTAATCTATGGTGTGTAGAAACTCCACCGTTGAAAATACATAAGAACAAGGTCTAGGCATGGCCGAATGGCCAGCCTCCCAAACGATCTAAGATAGCATAAAACTCAAAGATAGCTACCCCGATGTCAAATACAATAGTACAAGGTCCTACTTATAGAAAACTAGTAGCCTAAGGTGTACAAAGATGAGTAAATGACATAAAAATCCACTTCCGGGCCCACTTGGTGTGTGCTTGGGCTGAGCAATAAAGCATTTTCGTGTAGAGACTCTCCTTGGAGTTAAACGCCAGCTTTTATGCCAGTTTGGGCGTTTAACTCCCATTTAGGTGCCAGTTCCGGCGTTTAACGCTGGAATTTCTTGAGGTGACTTTGAACGCCGGTTTGGGCCATCAAATCTTGGGCAAAGTATGAACTATCATATATTGCTGGAAAGCCCAAGATGTCTACTTTCCAACGCCGTTGAGAGCGCGCCAATTGGGCTTCTGTAGCTCCAGAAAATCCACTTCGAGTGCAGGGAGGTCAGAATCCAACAGCATCTGCAGTCCTTTTCAGTCTCTGAATCAGATTTTTGCTCAGGTCCCTCAATTTCAGCCAGAAAATACCTGAAATCACAGAAAAACACACAAACTCATAGTAAAGTCCAGAAAAGTGAATTTTAACTAAAAACTAATAGAAATATAATAAAAACTAACTAAAAGATACTAAAAACATACTAAAAACAATGCCAAAAAGCGTATAAATTATCCGCTCATCACTACGCCGGGAGATAAGACGGCGCCGAGAATTAGAAGATAAGCTTATAAAACTCGAAGCTGATCTCAAAACTAAAGCTACTCGACCATCCACAGAGGATAGCTCTCAGAAAGATCAAGATCCATTCACCAGAGAAATTATGAAAACCAAAATTCCTAGAGATTTCAAGCTTCCGGATATGACTCTATATGATGGCACCTCGGACCCCAACCATCATCTCAGCAACTTCAGAAGTAGAATGTACCTCACTGATGCCTCAGATGCAGTTCGCTGCAAAGCCTTTCCAACAACTCTCACCAAGACAGCCATTAAATGGTTCGACAACCTACCTCCAAAATCCATCTCGAGTTTCGACGACCTGGCCAAGAAGTTCCTGGCCCGATTCTCCATACAAAAGGACAAAGCCAAACACGCTCCTAGCCTACTAGGGATCAAGCAAGGAGATCAGGAGAGACATCGCAACTACATGGAAAGATTCAACAAAACATGCATGGACATACAAAGTCTTCCAACAGAAGCTGCCATTATGGGCCTCATAAATGGCCTACGAGAAGGACCATTTAGCCAATCTATATCAAAGAGATACCCGACATCCTTAGACGAAGTACAGGAATGGGCACAGAAATACATCAACATGGAGGAAAATTCTCGACTTGGCGAAGCCTCAAGGTTCGGTTCTGCCTACCGAGATAAAGAATCCAAGAAAAAGGAGGATCGCTCTGGAGAGAAAATCAAAAAATATCATAACTATACTCCTCTTAGGATATCCTTGGTAGATGTTTACAAAGAAGTCTGCCATACAGAGAAAATCCCTCCAGCTCGGCCACTTAAAGGCAAAAGAGGAGGAGGAAATCGGAATGAATACTGTGAATATCACCGACTTCGAGGGCATTCCACCAATGAATGCTTCGATTTGAAAAACGTCATAGAAAAACTAGTAAGAGAAGGAAAACTAGATCGGTTTTTGGCTAATCGGGATGACGAACCAAGAAAAAGAAGAAGGGATGAGGATGTTGGACAATCTGAACGATCACCTCGCACACCGGAAAGACATGTTCACGTAATACACGGCGGATTTGCTGGAGGAGGAATCTCCAAATCATCTCGCAAGTGACACCTCAAAGAGGTGTACCACGTCGAAGGAAAAAAGGAAGCCCCAGACATCCCAGCAATCACGTTTACCAAGGAAGACGCATTCGGAATCATCTCGGGACATGATGACCCCATGGACATTACGATCATACTGGCAAACGCCAACCTTCACCGTACACTAATTGACCAGGGAAGCTCTGCCGACATCTTATTCAAAATAGCCTTCGACAAACTCGGTCTAGAAGAAAAAGAGCTAAGAGCATACCCGAACAGCCTGTTCGGACTAGGAGATGCCCCAGTTCAACCGCTGGGATACGTATCGCTGCATACAACCTTCGGAAAGGGGAACCAATCCAGAACACTCAAGATAGACTACATCGTGGTCGACGTAAGCTCAGCCTACAATGCCTTAATAGGTCGAACAACGTTAAATCAATTCGGTGCAATAGTTTCAACTCCACATCTATGTATGAAATTCCCAACTGCGGAAGGGATAGCTACAATAAAGGCAGATCAAAAGATGGCACGTCGCTGTTATAACGAAAGCCTAAACCTCCGAGGTGAAGGAGGAGAGTTCCACACAATCGAGCTCGATGGAGTTCAGAGGCGAGAAGAATTCCGACCACGACCCGAAGGAGAAGTAGAAAGAGTCCAGATCGGAGACACCTCGGATAAAACAACTAATATTGGCACGATCCTGAAAGGAGACACAAAGGAATCACTAATACGGTTCCTACGAGATAATGTTGATCTCTTTGCATGGAAAGCTGCCGACATGCCAGGCATTGATCCCGAACTAATGAGCCACAAATTGGCAGTTTACCCGGGATCCCGGCCGGTACAACAAAGACGAAGAAAACTCGAACCAGAACGAGCTCAAGCTGTAGAAGAACAAGTACAGGCGCTACTAGAGGCCGGGTTCATAAGGTAAGTCAAATACCCACTATGGCCAGCAAACGTCGTCTTGGTGAAAAAGTCAAATGGGAAGTGGCGAATGTGCACCGACTACACCGACCTCAACAAAGCCTGCCCAAAAGACCCTTGCCCACTCCCAAGCATCGACGCTCTAGTAGATGCTTCATCAGGATATAACTATCTCTCGTTTATGGACCCGTATTCAGGGTACAACCAAATCCCCATGTATCCGCCAAATCAAGAAAAGACCTCGTTCCTAATGCTGAAAGCAAACTACTTTTACATCGTGATGCCTTTCGGTCTCAAGAACGCAGGAGCTACTTATCAAAGGCTAATGAATAAAGCTTTCTCAGATCACATCGGGAAAACCATGGAAGTTTATATAGATGACATGTTGATAAAGACACAAAGCGAAGATACATTATTATCCGACCTGGCTCAAGTGTTTTACACTATCAGGAAACACGACATGCGGCTCAATCCCGCAAAATGCACCTTCGCAGTAGAAGCAGGCAAATTCTTGGGCTTCATGCTCACACAAAGGGGGATTAAAGCAAATCCAGACAAGTGTCAAGCCATACTCAACATGAAGAGCCCAACTTGTGTCAAAGAAGTACAACAACTCAACGGGAGGCTGGCCGCTCTATCCCGATTCTTAGCAGGAGCTGCGATAAGATCTCTTCCCTTCTATGCTACTTTAAGAAAGGGAAAATAGTTCGAATGGACGACAGAATGTGAGCAAGCCTTCCGAGACTTCAAAGAGTTCTTAGGACGGCCACCTATCCTATCTCGGCCACGAGAAGGAGAACCGCTCATATTATATCTCGCAGTAGAGAGCCGGGCAATAGCCTCAGCACTAGTCAGAGAAGATGAACATGGGCAAAAACCCGTCTACTTCATTAGCAAAGCGCTACAGGGATCTAAGCTGAACTACCATAAAATAGAAAAGTTTGCCTACGCTCTGATCCTCACATCCCGGCGGCTTCGCCCATATTTCCAAGCGCATACCATTAAAGTTCAGACCAACCAACCCATAAAAGGGATATTGCAGAAAACAGATCTAACAGGAAGAATCCTACAATGGGCAATCGAGTTGTCTGAGTTCAACCTCCAATACGAGGTGCGGACAGCCATCAAATCACAACACCTGGCCGACTTCATCGCAGAATTCACAGACACCCCGGAAATCCCCATAGAGTGGAACATATACGTAGATGGATCCTCGAATAAAACAGGAAGCGGTGCAGGTGTGATAATCGAAAGCAACCAAGGAACCCAACTTGAGCTCTCCCTCAAATTCGGATTCCCGGCCTCAAACAACCAGGCAGAATACGAAGCACTATTAGCTGGTTTGAAGCTGGTTAGGGAAGTTGGAGCTCAAAAACTCAACATCTACAGTGACTCACAAGTCATAACTTCACAAATAAGAGGAAGCTACCAAGCCAAAGATTCGACCATGAAAAAATATTTGGATAAAACCAAAGAACAGCTTGGACAACTCGGGGAATATAGGATCTACCACATACCTTGTGAGCAAAATGCCCGAGCTGACGCCCTTTCAAAATTAGCCAGCACCAAACCAGGGGGCAACAACAGAAGCCTCATCTAGGAGATACTACAGAACCCGTCAATAGCGGAAGAAGAAAAAGTCCTAGCCATAATAGTTCGGGATCAAGAATGGATGACCCCCATAATAAACTACTTCAAAACAGAAGCACTCCCTACAGATGAAAAGGAGGCAAAGAGGCTGAAAAGGGAGGCACAGTACTACACTATCATAAACAATACACTATACAAAAGAGGGATATCAACACCTTTACTAAAATGCGTACCGACTTCTAACACAAAGGAAGTCTTGGAGGAAGTGCACAGCGGCATTTGTGGCAATCATCTCGGAGCGCAAGCTCTCACCAAAAAGATACTCCGGGCGGGATTCTATTGGCCAACTCTACAAAAGAAGGCTACAGAATTTGTGAGGACATGCCCACCATGCCAGAAGCATGCCAACTTTCACATTGCCCCACCAGAAAAGCTCATCAGCGTGACCTCACCTTGGCCATTTTCGAAATGGGGACTCGACCTTCTCGGACCCTTCCCACAGGGATCGGGACAAGTAAAATTCCTCATAGTAGGAGTAGACTATTTCACAAAATGGATCGAGGCAGAACCCCTAGCCAACGCCACCGCTCAAAGAAGTCGAAAATTCCTATATAGAAACATTATTACGAGGTTCGGGGTACCATACTCCATCACCACGGACAACGGTACCCAATTTACAGAGGCAGGCTTCAGAAATTGGTGGCCAACTTGAACATAAAACACCAGTTCACCTCCGTCGAACATCCCCAAGCCAATGGACAAGCCGAAGCAGCCAACAAAGTTATATTGGCCGGACTAAAGTAGAGGCTACAAGAAGCAAAGGGAGCTTGGGCCGAGGAACTTCCACAAGTCCTATGGGCGTATCGAACAACCCCCCATTCTACTATAAACGAATCACCATTCCGACTGGCATACGGAGCGGAGGCAATGATTCCAATAGAAATCGAAGAAAGATCTCCCCGAGTAGTCCACTACAATGAACAAGTAAACTCCCAACTTCAGAGAGAAGAGCTCGACTTGTTACCCGAAATCCAAGAAAGAGCTCGGATCAGAGAAGAAGCTCTAAAGCGACGAATGGCTTCCAGATATAATCAAAAGGTAGTGCCGAGAAGTTTTGCAGAGAATGATCTCATCCTAATTAGAAATGACATTGGAACAACTCGACCCGGAGAAGGAAAGATGGCAGCAAACTGGAAAGGACCCTACCAAGTCATTGAAGTACTGGGGAAGGGCTACTACAGACTGACCGAGCTTGATGGACGAGAGCTTTCCCGATCATGGCACGCCTGCAACCTAAGAAGATACTACAGTTAGAAAAGGTAAAGGATCTCACTAAATGGATGCGCTCTTTTTCCTGAAAAGGTTTTTTAATGAGGCACCATGTCGAGACCTAGATCATACCCGACTTAAAGGGGCAAGGAAACTCCCACATGTATATATTTGCATTCTTCTTTTGAATAAAGTTTATTTAGATATTCTACAAGATTCCAAGACGCATTAATCTGAAGTATTCATCGTCCGATTATAAAGCAACAGGTCGGCAAAAAGTGAAAAACAAATTCACTGCGCGACCACGATAAAGACAATCGTCCGATAAAGGTGAAAACGCGATTCACCCAAAGGACGATCTAAAGACGCCAACCATTTTCTACAAATTGGCAAAGATGAACACAGAATAATGTAAGAAGTTATCGAAAGCAATCCAAAAAAAGAGCCTGACGAGGTCTTACGGATAGCTAATATAATAACTTAAAGACTGGCCGACGTTCAGAAGTCGGACCAAGTCAACCCAAGTTATAAGTAAACCCTGGAAAGAGGTCTGGCCAACCCTATTAAAGAGGATTACTTTAACTTAGAAGGGCCTGACATAACAAAGTCAGCCCAAAAACTAAAAAAGTTATAAAGTAGTCCCTGAAAGAGATCTGACAAAGATCCAAGAAAGAGGACTATGAAAAATAACTTAAGGGAGACTGACACAACCAAGTCGGACTCCTATCACTAAAAAAGTTATAAAGTAGTCCCTGAAAGAGATCTGACAAAGATCCAAGAAAGAGGACTACGAAAAATAACTTAAGGGAGACCGAAACAACCAAGTCGGACTCCTATCACTAAAAAAGTTATAAAGTAGTCCCTGAAAGAGATCTGACAAAGATCCAAGAAAGAGGACTACGAAAAATAACTTAAAGGAGACCGACACAATCAAGTCGGACTCTTATCACTAAAAAAGTTATAAAGTAGTCCCTGAAAGAGATCTGACAAAGATCCAAGAAAGAGGACTACGAAAAATAACTTAAGGGAGACCGACACAACCAAGTCGGACTCCTATCACTAAAAAAGTTACCAAAGTAGTCCCTGAAAGAGATCTAACAAAGATCCAAGAAAGAGGGACCAGAACAAAAGACCCATTAAGAAACAAGTTGGACCCCTGAAGATCAAAGCTACAAACCATAAAACAATCCGAGGAGGTCGAGCTGCAAGATCTCAACATCGGCAGAAAACAGAAGAAAATGCCAAGACAAAACACTACTTTTTTTTAAGGCCGTGAAAGGCCACCAAAACCGCAAACTATTGTCCAAAATATAAAAGTTGCTAGAAGTGTCAGTAATTAAATAAAAAAGTTTCAGAAGCCCACAAGCCGGGCCAGCTACAGATCAACAAGCTTCAGGAACCTTCTTGGCATCATCAGGACAAGGAGAAGGAGGACGAGTCTGAATAGGAATGGCATCTATAGTTCCATCTTTCTGGTTCAGAACCTGGCAATCCGAATCAGGCGCAACCGGAGGAACAGAAGAAGTCGACACTTTGGCAGAGGACACAAGAGGAGGATCAGGATCATTATCACCATCATCATCAGGGACAATCTTGCCATCCCTGACAACATTGTCCAGACTGAAAGGGGTGAGATCGGCCTCGGGGGCAATGACCTGAGCTTGCTCCTTCAAGTTCTCGTAAGCAGCAGTCACACTACCCACGAGATGACCTTGAAGCTCAGAATAATCCTCTCGGGCATTGTTCAACTCCTCCCTCAGGCGCATCACCTCCCGATAAGTCGTAATATAACTCTCCTTATGCATCAGAGCTGTGTCCTCGGCCAACCTCAAAGAAGCCGCCAGTGAAAGAGAACTTGCCTTCTCATTTTCTAGATCCTTCTCTAACTTGGTCACCTTTAATTCAAGCTCCTCCTTCAGCCCTTTTATCCGGTCAAACTCCTGCTTTGCCTCCTCCATAAATGCCTTGGTGGCATGAAGAGGGAGACTTTGAGCAGTCCGGTGTATAGCGGCCGCCATATACGCCATCTGTACGTGATTCCGAGCCATAAATTCCAAATGATGGAGGATGGACACGTCGTCCATTGAGAGGGTACCATAGGGCCCAATTTATTGATCTATAAACTCAATGGCATTGAAGTCAGGGGCATTGAGATCGAAGGGCTCAACCATCTTTTGTTTCTTACTTGGAGGGGCAGCAGATGGAGCGGCAGAAGTAGGGTGAGGGTCCACCAAGCAGACCCGAGGTGTTGGGATCACCTTCCTCACCCCGGGGGAACTCGGCACTGATGGCTTCTCGCGCACTTGGGAGGACCCCTCCCCAACCGCCTTGGCGGCAATATTCCTGGCAGCAGTCGCCTTCTGTGCCCTCTTAAAAGCTTTCATAGATTTGTTATTCTTCATTGCCTCTGCAAATAAAACAGAAGTCAAGCTACAAATCAAACAAGTCGGAAATACAGCTACAAGTAACACAAACAGATAGCCAAGAAAACACAAGATACCCAGTTCAGTTTGAAGAAGAGAAGGATCGGTTAGAAATTTCTTTGTATCAAGATGGGGAGGTTAACCCCAGCGCTCTTCCAAAACAGTCACAAAGGCCCGCTCAGCCTCATCCAACATGTCCCAAGAATACCTGGAGAGCCTCACATCTTTTTGCCATTCCAGGGGAAAGGCAGGCTCATCATTTTCATCCAGAAAAAAGGGGCGAGTTCCTTTAACAGCTCGGACCTTGAAAAAATAGTTTTTAAAATCGTGGAATGACTCGTCAAATATGGAAAAAACTTTCTTTCCCTGGGTGGAACGAAAGGAGACCCAAGCTGCCTTCTTTTTTACCACTCCAGGCTTAGTCAAGACAAACAAATAGAAGAAAAGAGATTGGGAAGCAGGAATACCAAAGCCATTGCACAACAATTGGAAAATTTTTATGAAACCCCAGGAGTTGGGGTGAAGTTGAGAAGGGGCAACATTACAAGACCATAACAGGTCGATTTCAAATTGAGTAAAGGGAAGGGTGATACCCAGCTGACCAAAGAAAAAGTCATAAGCATAAAAGAAAGGGCGACCATCAACAACCCGAGTTGAAAAACAGACTCTCTCGTCAGAAGAAGGAGGGACAAGTTCATAGTTCTTCTCATCACCAGAATTGCTACAGACACTATGAAACTGCCTAAGCTGAGTACAAAACTCAGAATCAGCCAGCGAGACACACAGGAGAACCATGGAGTCCACCCAATCAGCCATACCCGCAGGAACCTGGGAAGGCATCTCTACAACGTTATTTCGGGAAGACATGAGGCCAACTAAATCCTACAAAAAGAAAAGAAGAGTGGATTACTTAAAAACATCTCTGACATGGGTCAAAACATCTCGACGGGCGGATAAACCAAAAAGGGAAAAACCCCAAGACTCAAGATAAAAAGTCTTGGAGCATCCCTTGGAGGCAGTAAATAAGAAAGGTCTTCAAATCATTTCTACAGTCTACATCTCGGCACTCATCAAAAATAAAATTCAGAGAAGAAAACAAAGGAAGCAAAAAACGCAAAAGGTCCATCCTTCTACAGTTTATCAGAAAAAGTATTGCTTCTACAGTTTACCAGCACTACTGCTACAGTTTGTCAGAACACAAAAAAAGGCCAAAATGGAAAAACAGCAAAGGCACAAACTTTTCAAAATCAAGCAAAAATCATCAGCCAAAGGCACAAACAGAAACGGCGGCAACATGCAAAAGAAAAAGCAAACAAAAGATTCGCACTGAAAAAGAGAAAAAACCAGAGCATGCAACAAGTCAAAGCACGATAAAAACAGAAAGGACCAAACTTTCTCCAAAAGGAAGATCAAAAGGAAAAGCCCATTGCAAAATCAGAAATAAGCGAGGAAACACGAAATGAGACTAACCTGGAGAATAGAAGGAAACCTCGAAGAAAACTGAAAAGCGGAAACAACAAAGCCACCCCCTTGAAGAGGAAGAACGCGAAGACAAAAGGAAAAAAATGTGGAAACAACCCTCTTCCGAAAACGCAGTAGCAACAGACGTCACAAAGAAGAAACTACAAACTCTGGGCAAGAAACAGAAAATGAGAGAGTAAAGGAAGGAGTTACGGAAGAGAAACCGTGTTTTGATTAAGAGATTCAAAATAAAATCCAAAAGAGAATGTGGCAATTAAATGCCAATTAAATGCGGATGTTAAAACCGCTTGCGTTCCCAAAAAAGCACTAATACAAAAGCGCGCGTTTTTAGAGAAAACGTTATACATTCAAAAGCTACTACAAAGGAATCGACAAAATGCTTGAGTTCAGCTTCGTCAAAAAAGGACCGAAGTCAAGGACTCGGCCTCAAAAAAGAAGACCGAGCTCAAGCAGGGGCACTGTTCATACCCTGGGTCGAGCTGTCCGACCCGGGATGTTCTACAGACAAAGCGACCGACCTCTTCAGGCCAGGACAACCCGACCTCTTCTCAAAGAGCTCGGCCAAAGTCACAGAAAAGCCCAAACAAAGGGCCCAAATAGAGGAACACGTCCCAAATCCAAGGGCAGCCCAAGCCCATAGAGATAAAGGCGGTTCCCTTAAAGATGACCTCACTTAAAGATAAGATAAAGATAAGATAAGATAACTAACTTATCTTATCCACAGGAGGCCACATCTCACCATTATAAATACACTGGAGCACCCAAGTATAACTCATACTTTGATTCTACTCAATACCTACTTAATACCCTTGCTAACTTAAGCATCGGAGTCCCTTGCAGGTACCCCCCACCCTCCGGGGACGAAGGATCAGCACCACCACCAAGTCCAACAAGTCAGACACACCAGCTCCGGCCGCCGTACACCTGCCGGACACGTCGGCTCCGACCAACACAGAAGATCTCATCCGAGATCGACCTACAGTTTCAGGTAACCCTCGGAACTGGTCCATTCTGAAAACATGTCAGAAGGACACTTTTTGGTCATCTGATTGTATCTTTCCCAAGCTTCAAAGAGGGATTCACCATCTTTTTTCTTGAAGGTCTGAACATCCACTCTAAGCTTGCTCAGCTTTTGAGGAGGAAAGAATTTACCCAAGAAGGCCGTGACCAGCTTATCCCAGGAGTCCAGGCTATCTTTAGGTTGTGAGTCCAACCATGTTCTAGCTTGTCTCTTACAGGAAAAGGGAAAAGCATGAGCCTGTAGACTTCAGGATCTACTCGATTAGTCTTAACAGTCTCACAGATTTGTAAGAACTCAGTTAAAAACTGGTAGAGATCTTCTAATGGAAGTCCATGAAACTTACAGTTCTGTTGCATCAGAGCAACTAGTTGATGTTTTAGCTCAAAACTGTTTGCTCCATTGGCAGGAATTGAGATGCTTCTTCCATCAAATTTGGACGTAGGTTTAGTATAATCACCAAGCATCCTCCTTGCATTATTGTTGTTGGGTTTGGCTGCCATCTCCTTTTCTTGTTTGAAAATCTCAGTAAGGTTGTCTCTGGATTGTTGTAATTTAGCTTCTCCTAGTTTTCTCTTCAGAGTCCTTTCAGGTTCAGGGTCAGCTTCAACAAGAATGCCTTTTTCTTTGTTCCTGCTCATATGAAAGAGAAGAGAACAGAAAAAGAAGAGGAACCCTTTATGTCACAGTAAAGAGGTTCCTTATTATTAGTAGAAGAAGAAAGGAATAAAGGAGAATCCAAACACAAAGGTGAGGATAGGGGCAGTGATTTGAGATGGAGAGAAGTGTTAGTGAATAAATAAATAAATAGAGGAATATGAAGGGAGAGAGAATTCGAAAATTAATTTTGAAAAAGGAGTTAGTGATTTTCGAAAATTAAAGGAAGAATTAAAATTAAAATTAAAATTTGAAACAATTAGTTAATTAAAAAGAATTTTGAAAAAAGGGGTGAGATATTTTCGAAAATTAGAGAGGGAAAAGTAGTTAGGTGGTTTTAAAAAAGATAAGAAACAAACAAAAAGTTAATTAGTCAGTTGAAAAAGATATTAAAATCAATTTTGAAAAGATAAGAAGATAAGAAGTTAGATAAGATATTTTGAAATCAAATTTTTGAAAAATATATGATTTAAAAAGATATGATAAAAAGATATGATTAAAAAGATATGGTTGAAAAAGATTTAATTTTTAAAATTAAAATTAATTACTTAACTAACAAGAAACTAAAAGATATGATTCTAGAATTTAAAGATTGAACCTTTTTTAACAAGAAAGTAACAAACTTCAAATTTTTGAATCAATCACATTAATTGTTAGTGTAATTTTCGAAAATCATGAAATAATATTAAGAAAAAGATTTTTTTGAAAAAAATATTTTTAAAAATTTCGAAAATAAATAAAAAAATGAAAAAGATTTGATCTTTTTGAAAAAGTTTTGAAAAGATAAGATTTTTAAAATTGAAATTTTGACTTGACTTATAAGAAATAGCTAAGTTTTAAAAATTTTTGACTAAGTTAACTCAAATTTTCGAAAATTATGAGAAAAATAAGGAAAAGATATTTTTTTATTTTTGAATTTTTAATGATGAGAGAGAAAAACACAAAAATGACCCAAAACATGAAAATTTTGGATCAAAACACATGATGCATGCAAGAACACTATGAATGTCAAGATGAACACCAAGAACACTTTGAAGATCATGATGAACATCAAGAACATATTTTTTTGAAAAAAAAAATTTGATGCAAAGAAAACATGCAAGACACCTTAGAAATTTTTATTGCTTGGACACTATGAATGCAAAAATGCACATGAAAAACAATAAAAGACACAAAACAAGAAAACATCAAGATCAAACAAAAAGACTTACCAAGAACAACTTGAAGATCATGAAGAACACTATGAATGCATGAATTTTCGAAAATTGCAAGAAAAAGATGAACATGCAATTGACACCAAACTTAAAACATGACACAAGACTCAAACAAGAATCACAAAATATTTTTTTATGATTTTATTATTTTTTGTATTTTCTTTTATTTTTTTTCGAAAAACATATAGGAAAAAAGAAAATAGAAAATTCAAAATTTTTAAGAAGAATTCCAGGAATCTTTCAATGTTAGCCTAAAGCTCCAATTTAGGGGTTGGACATGGCTTAATAGCCAAACAGCTTTAGGATGGAATTACATGCATTGTGGTGATTAGTTGAAGCCTTAGTCCAAAAGAATTTGGATATGGCTTTACAGCCAGCCAGGCTTCAACATGCTTCATGAAACTCTAGAATCCATTCTTAAAAATCTTGAAGCCATAGAATGATTTATTTTCAAAATATTATTATTTTATTTTATTTTTTTTTCAAAAATAAATTTTGGGAAAAACGAAAACAAAGAAAAATTTTGAAAATTTTTTGAAAACTTTTTGAAAAGAAAATTACCTAATCTGAGCAACAAGACGAACCGTTAGTTGTCCAAACTCGAACAATCCCCGGCAACGGCGCCAAAAACTTGGTCGGCGAAATTGTGATCATCAACAATAGCTCCAAAGACTTGGTGCTCTCAAACATGAATCACACTTTGTCATAACTCCGCACAACTAACCAACAAGTGTATTGGGTCGTCCAAGTAATAAACCTTACGTGAGTAAGGGTCGATCCCACAGAGATTGTTGGTATGAAGCAAGCTATGGTCATCTTGTAAATCTCAGTCAGGCAGATAATAATTGATTATGGAGTTTTCGAATATTAATGATAAATAAACAGAAAATAAAGATAGAGTTACTTATGTAATTCAATGGTGGGAATTTCAGATAAGTGTATAGAGATGTTGTGTTCCTTCTGAATCTCTGCTTTCCTACTGCTTTTATCCAATCCTTCTTACTCCTTTCCATGGCAAGTTGTATGTAGGGCATCACTGTTGTCAATGGCTACATCCCATCCTCTCAGTGAAAAAGGTCCAAATGCTCTGTCACGGCACGGCTAATCATCTGTCGGTTCTCAATCATGTTGGAATAGAATCCATTGATTCTTTTGCGTTTGTCATCACGCCCAACAATCGTGAGTTTGAAGCTCGTCACAGTCATTCAACCCCAGAATCCTACTCGGAATACCACAGACAAGGTTTAGACTTTCTGGATTCTCATGAATGCCGCCATCAATTCTAGCTTATACCACGAAGACTCTGATCTCACGGAATGGAAGGCTCGATTGTCAGGCGAGGGGCAACCATGCATCGTGTATCAGGAATCCAAGAGATACACACTCTAGCTTTCGCTTGTAGAACGGAAGTGGTTGTCAGGCACGCGTTCATAAGGATGGATAATGATGAGTGTCACGGATCATCACCTCCATCAGGTTGAAGTACGAATGGTATCTTAGAACAAGAATAAATCGAATTGAATAGAAAATAGTAGTAATTGCATTAAAAATTGAGGTACAGAAGAGCTCCACACCCTTAATCTATGGTGTGTAGAAACTCCACCGTTGAAAATACATAAGTGATGAAGGTCCAGGCATGGCCGAATGGCCAGCCCCCATGAATGATCAAAAGACCGAATGGTCAGAGACTAAACAGTCAAAAGATGTCCAATACACTAGTAAAAAGTTCCATTTATACTAAACTAGCTACTAAGGTTTACAGAAGTTAGTAATTGATGCATAAATCCACTTCTGGGGCCCACTTGGTGTATGTTTGGGCTGAGCTTGATCTTTACACGAGCTGAGGCTTCTTTTGGAGTTGAACGCCAAGTTGTAACGTGTTTTTGGCGTTCAACTCTGGTTCGTGACGTGTTTCTGGCGTTTGACTCCAGAATGCAGCATGGAACTGGCGTTGAGTGCCAGTTTACGTCATCTAATCTCGAACAAAGTATGGACTATTATATATTGCGAGAAAGCTCTAGATGTATACTTTCCAACACCATTGAGAGCGCGCCATTTGAAGTTCTGTAGCTCCAGAAAATCCATTTCGAGTGCAGGGAGGTCAGAATCCAACAGCATCAACAGTCCTTTGTCAGCCTTCTTATCAGAGTTTTGCTCAGGTCCCTCAATTTCAGCCAGAAAATACCTGAAATCACAGAAAAACACACAAACTCATAGTAAAGTCCAGAAATGTGAATTTAGCATAAAAACTCATGAAAACATCCCTAAAAGTAGCTAGATCATACTAAAAATACCTAAAAACAATGCCAAAAAATGTATAAATTATCCGCTTATCAGGCATTCTATTGAATTGATTTGAAAAATTATTCTTTAAGCTTGCTTGAATGATTTTTATGGAACATAGAAGAGGAAAGAACAAAACAACCTTGTGAGTTGTTGAGCCTATATTGAGTGGTTACACATTCTAATCACAATTTTTGTTCATTGTGTGCTATACTCCTTCTATGATTGTGATCTTGGTCTTTCTTGATTCTTTATATCCGATATTTGATGTTTTGATTGCATTGAACATGATTGAGGCCATTTTTTGAATTAAGCTTACTTACCCATATAGCCTTACCCTTACATCTACCTTTGTGAGCCAATTTTGAGCTTTTTAATATCCTTTTGTTCTAATTGTAACCACATCAAAACCTTAAGCGTAAAACTATGATTTACCTTAAATTTCATCTTTGATCAGCTTAGGTTAAGGTGTGTGCGTTATTCAAGTGTGGGAAAAATCTTTGGAAAACATTGGTAGTGAATGAAAAAAAAAACAAAGTTTGTTTTGGGTATGCATTGAAAGAGAAAAATTTTGGAAAATGGGTGCACATTCATGTATTAATTTGCTTTAACCATATGCATTTGTCATAGAAAAAGAAAAAGAAAATAGAAAAGAAAAACAAAAAAATGAAATGAAAAAAATAATAAGATGGGACAAAGGTTGCCCCAAAGAAAAGAAAAAAATGAATAAGGAATGCATATGTGTTTTGAATAGAAACAAAGGCATGAATGTGTGTGAAAAGGAGTAATGGGTGGTTAGAATGAATTTTTGTGGGTTGATTGATATAGGTTCAGTTAGATACTTGAGCTAATCAAATATTCAATCTTTTAGTCCACCTAGCCATATTTCATCTTACCCTTACTCCAACCCCATTACAACCTTCTAAAGACCTCATGATAATTGCATTCATGCATCATATATTTGTTGATTATTAGATGAAAAGAAAATCCTTGAAAGCATGATTAGAGGAGACTTGAGTGAATTGACCCTAAACACCAAGCGATTAGAGCGCATACACTCCTAGTGAGGATTCAATTACTCAATTCTATGTTTCCACACCTCGTATAATGCATTCTTGCAAGTTGCTTCATTTTGAAACTTGAATCAATTCTTTAGATTTTTTATTGCATTAAATTAATTCTTTGCTTAGCCCTATATGTCTATACTCTTGCTTGAAAATTTGATTGTTTGTTTTCACCAATTTCATAGGATACTACAGTATAGATAGGTATAGATAGTATATTGTATATTTGCATGCATATAAATAGTTGCATACAATAAGTTGTTTACCCTTTTGATCTTTCTCCTTGCTTAGTTTAGCATGAGAACATGCTACTGTTTAAGTGTGGGAGAATTGATGAATCCATATTTGACAATATATTTTAGCTTAAATTGAGTGGATTTCATCACATAAACTCACACTTTTTCACCAAAATACCATACTTTTGTGTTTGATCGCTAAATTGAACCTAAATGTGAAAACATGTATTTTTGTGCTTAAATTGAGCAATTTAATTCCAATTTTATGCCATTCGATGCCGTGATATATTTTGTGAGTGATTTCAGGTCATTTGGGCAAGATTGGCTAAGCAAAAGTGGAAGAAAGTATGTACAAGGGTCAAAACATGAAGAAAACAAGGAAAAGCACACACAGCCAAGTGTGCGTGCGCACAAGCAAACATGCGTGTGCACAAGAAGGAATTAGCATGTGTGCGTACGCACGGAAGAACATTCAGCCAAGTGTGTGTATGCACACATCTGTGCGTACACACAGGATCCAACACGTAATTTTATTAATGAAACACGTGCTGCGCGATTTCTGAGGGCTTTTGGCCCATTTTGGAAGGCTTGAAGGCTGAATTGAATTGCTATATGAAGGGGATATCAACACTTATGAAGGCATGAGAGTAGAAGGCCTCATTTTACATTTTTAGCATAGTTAATTAGGAGTATGAGTAGTGTAGAGTAGAGAATTCTCTCCTAGGGTTTATGTAATTTTTATTGTAGCATTTTATAGAAGCTTTGATCTTTGATTTTGCTCATCTTTATTGTAAGTACTCTTAATTTCCTCTTTAATTATAGCACATTTACTTTCATTTGCTTTGGTTCAAGTTACTTGTCTAAAATGGCAATTTTGTGTTTCTTGAAGTTTTGATCAATGAATTTTATGTTTTATGCATTCTTTATGTTTGATTACTTGTCTCTTGTTGATATTGTTGATAGTTGGTGTTCATACCCTGGGTCGAGCTGACCGACCCGGGATATTCGACAGACAAAGCGACCGACCTCTTCCCAAAGAGCTCGGTCAAGTCCCCAGAAAGCCCAAAGAAGGGCCCAAATAGAGGAACACGCCCCAAATCCTAAGGCAGCCTAAGCCTACAGAAAGAAGGGCGGTTCCCTTAAAAGATAAAGATGACCTCACTTAAAGATAAGATAAAGATAAGATAAGATAACTAACTTATCTTATCCACAGAAGGCCACATCTCACCATTATAAATACACTAGAGCACCCAGGTATAACTCATACTCTGATTCTACTCAATACCTGCTTAATACCCTTGCTAACTTAAGCATCGGAGTCCCTTGCAGGTACCCCCACCCTCCGGGGATGAAGGATCAGCAGCACTTTCAAGTGTCACAAGTCGGACACACAAGCTCCGGCAACTATATACCCGCCAGACACATCAGCTCCGACCAACGCAGAAGATCTCGACCGAGATCGACCTATAGTTTCAGGTAACCCTCGAAACATTGGCGCCGTTGCCGGGGAACCTGGAAGTCATCCCAACACCATGGCGGACAACCATGACAACGACCATGACTCAGGTTTGGAAGATAGAACACCACACAAGAACACAGATGCCGTATTTAAGAATAATCCAGAATCCAATGGAGACAAAAATTCATCAAATCCAGGGGCGATAGAAGCGCTTCAAAATCGATTAGAGCAACTTGAGAAAGAAGCCCAACATCAATGTGAAAAAGAAGAAGATCTACGTCGGGAGATAAGGCGGCGCCGAGAATTAGAAGATAAGCTTATGAAACTCGAAGCTGATCTCAAAACTAAAGCTACTCAACCATCCACAGAGGATAGCTCTCAGAAAAATCAAGATCCATTCACCAGGGAAATTATGAAGACCAAAATCTCAAAAGATTTCAAACTTCCGGATATGACTCTATATGACGGCAACTTGGACCCCAACCACCATCTCATCAACTTCAGAAGTAAAATGTACCTCACTGATGCCTCAGATGCAGTTCACTGTAAAGCCTTTCCAACAACTCTCACCAAGACAGCCATTAGATGGTTTGATAACCTACCTCCAAAATCCATCTCAAGTTTCGACGACCTGGCCAAAAAGTTCCTGGCCCGATTTTCCATACAAAAGGACAAAGCCAAACGCGCACCCAACCTACTAGGGATCAAGCAAGAAGATCGGGAGAGTCTTCGTAACTACATGGAAAGATTCAACAAAACATGCATGGACATACAAAGTCTACCAACAGAAGCTGCCATCATGGGCCTCAAAAATGGCCTACGAGAAGGACCATTCAGCCAATCTATATCAAAGAGGTACCTGACATCCCTAAACAAAGTACAAGAACGGGCACAGAAGTACATCAACATGGAGGAAAATTCTCGACTTGGCGAAGCCTCGAGGTTCGGTTCTGCCTACCGAGATAAAGAATCCAAGAAAAAGGAAGATCGCTCCGGAGAGAAAATAAAAAAATATCATAATTACACCCCTCTTAGGGTATCCTTGGTAGATGTTTACAAAGAAGTCTGCCATACAGAAAAAATACCCCGAGCCCGGCCACTTAAAGGCAAAAGGGGAAGAGGAAATCGGAACGAATACTGTGAGTATCATCGAGTCCGAGGACATTCCACCAACGAATGCTTTGACTTGATAAATGTCATAGAGAAATTAGTTAGGGAAGGAAAACTAGATCAGTTCCTGGCCAATCGGGACGAAGAACCAAGGAAAAGAAGAAGGGATGAAGATGCCAGACGATCTGAACGATCACCCCGCACACCAGAAAGACATGTCCACGTGATACACGGCGGATTCGCTGGAGGAGGAATCTCCAAGTCATCCCGCAAGCGACACCTCAAAGAAGTATACCACGTCGAAGGCAAGAAAGAAGTGCCAGACATCCCAGCAATCACGTTTACCAAAGAAGATGCATCCAGAATCATTTCAGGACACGACGACCCCATGGTCATCACAATTATATTGGCAAACGCTAACCTCCATCGCACATTAATTGATCAAGGAAGCTCCGCCGACATTCTATTCAAAACTGCCTTCGACAAGCTCGTCCTAGAAGAGAAAGAGCTAAAAGCATATCCGAACAGCCTGTTCGGACTTGGGGACCCCCCAGTACAGCCACTAGGATACGTATCGTTACACACAACCTTTGAAAAGGGGAACCAATCCCGAACACTTAAGATAGACTATATCGTGGTCGACGTAAGCTCAGCCTACCATGCCTTAATAGGTCGGACGACGTTAAATCAACTCGGAGCAATAGTTTTAACTCCACATCTATGTATGAAATTCCCAACTACAGAAGGGATATCTACAATAAAAGCAGATCAAAAGATGGCGCGTCACTGTTATAACAAAAGTCTAAATCTCCGAGGCAAAGGAGGAGAGTTCCACACAATCGAACTCGGCGGAGATCAGAGACAAGAAGAACTCCATCCACGACTCAAAGGAGAAATAGAAAGAGTTCAGATCGGTGATACCTCAGACAAAACAACTAATATTGGCACGATCCTGAAAGGAGACGCAAAAGAATCACTAATACGGTTTCTACGAGATAATGTTGATCTCTTCGCATGGAAAGCTGGCGACATGCCAGGCGTAAATCCCGAACTAATGAGCCACAAGCTGGCAGTCTACCCGGGATCTCGGCCGGTACAACAAAGACGAAGAAAACTTGGGCCAAAATGGTCTCAGGCTATAGAAGAACAAGTACAAGCACTACTGGAAGCAGGATTCATAAGAGAAGTTAAATACCCACTATGGCTAGCAAATGTCGTCTTGGTGAAAAAATCAAATGGGAAGTGGCGAATGTGCACTGACTACACCGACCTCAACAAAGCCTGCCCAAAAGACCCTTATCCACTCCCAAGCATCGACGCTCTAGTAGATGCCTCATCAGGATATAAGTATCTCTCGTTCATGGACACGTACTCAGGATACAACCAGATCCCAATGTATCCACCAGATAAAAAAAACTCGTTTCTCACACCAAAAGTGAATTATTGCTACATCGTAATGCCTTTTGGCCTTAAAAACGTGGGAGCCACTTATCAAAGGCTAATGAATAAAGTCTTCTCAAACCACATCGGAAAAATCATGGAGGTCTATGTGGACGACATGTTGATAAAGACACAAAGTGAGGAAACATTACTAACCGACTTGGTTCAAGTGTTCGACACCATACGGAAGCACAACATGCGACTCAACCCGGCTAAATGCACCTTCGTAGTAGAGCAGGAAAATTCATGGGCTTCATGCTCACACAAAGAGGAATCGAGGCAAATTCAGATAAATGCCAGGCCATACTCAACATGAAAAGCCCGACCTGCGTCAAAGAATTTCAACAACTCAATGGGAGACTGGCAGCCCTGTCCAGATTCCTAGCAGGGTCAGCAATAAGATCCCTCCCCTTCTACGCCACCTTAAGGAAGGGAAAAAACTTCGAGTGGACAACGAAATGTGAACAAGCCTTCCGAGACTTTAAAGAATTCCTGGGACAGCCCCACATTCTATCTCGACCACGAGAGGGAGAACCACTCATACTATACCTGGCCGTAGGAAGTCGGACAATAACCTCATCATTAATTAGAGAAGATGAAGGGGGACAATAACCCGTCTACTTCATTAGTAAAGCACTACAGGGGTCAGAGCTAAACTACCAGAAAATAGAGAAGTTTGCCTACGCTTTAATACTCACATCCCGACGACTTCGCCCATACTTCCAAGCGCACACCATCAGAGTTCGGACCAACCAGCCCATAAAAGGAATACTGCAGAAAATAGATCTAGCAGGAAGAATCCTACAGTGGGCAATCGAGTTGTCCGAGTTCAACCTTCAATACGAGGCGCAGACAGCCATCAAATCACAATACCTAGCCGACTTCATTGCAGAATTCACAAACACCACAGAAATCTCCATAGAGTGGAACATATACGTGGACGGCTCCTCAAATAAAGCCGGAAGCGGTGCAGGTGTGATAATCGAAAGCAACCAGGGAACCCAACTTGAGCTTTTCCTGAAATTCGGATTCCCGGCCTCAAACAACTAGGCGGAATATGAAGCGTTATTAGCTGGCTTGAAGCTGGCTAGGGAAGTTGGAGCTCAGAAACTCAACATCTACAGTGACTCACATGTCATTACCTCGCAAATAACGGGAAGCTACCAAGCCAAAGATCCTACCATGAAAAAATATTTGGATAAAACCAAAGAACAACTTGGACAACTTGGAGAATATAGGATCTGCCACATACCCCGCGAGCAAAATGCCCGAGCTGACGCGCTCTCAAAGCTAGCCAGCACCAAACCAGGGGGCAACAATAGAAGCCTCATCCAAGAAATACTGCAGAACCCATCGATATCAGAAGAAGAAAAAATCCTAGCCATAACAGGTCGGGATCAAGGATGGATGACCCCCATAATTAACTACCTCAAAACAGAAGCGCTCCCCACAGATGAAAAGGAGGCAAAGAGGTTAAAAAGGGAGGCACAATACTACACTATCATAAATAACATCCTATACAAAAGAGGGATCTCAACACCACTATTAAAATGCGTCCCGACCTCCAACACAAAAGAAGTCTTGGAGGAAGTACACAGCGGCATTTGTGGTAATCATCTCGGAGCGCAAGCTCTCACCAAAAAGGTACTCCGAGCAGGATTCTATTGGCCAACTCTACGAAAGGAAGCTACAGAATTTGTAAAGACATGTCCACCGTGTCAGAAGCATGCCAACTTTCACATCGCCCCACCAGAAAAACTCATTAGCGTGACCTCACCCTGGCAATTTACAAAATGGGGACTCGATCTTCTCGGACCCTTCCCACAGGGATCGGGACAAGTAAAATTCCTTATAGTAGGGGTAGACTATTTCACGAAATGGATTGAAGCAGAACCCCTAGCCAACGCCACTGCTCAAAGAAGCCGAAAATTCCTATATAGGAACATTGTTACAAGATTTGGGGTTCCATACTCCATCACCACGGATAACGGCACCCAATTCATAGATGCAGGCTTCAGAAAGTTAGTGGCCGACTTGAATATAAAACACTAGTTCACTTCCTTCGAACACCCCCAAGCCAATGGACAAGCCGAAGCAGCCAACAAAGTCATATTGGCCGGGCTGAAACGGAGATTACAAGAAGCAAAGGGAGCTTGGGCTGAGGAACTTCCACAAGTCCTATGGGCGTATCGAACAACTCCACATTCCACTACAAACAAATCTCCATTCCGACTAGCATACGGAGTGGAGGCAATGATTCCAATAGAAGTTGAAGAAGGGTCTCCCCGAGTAGTCCACTACAATGAACAAACCAACTCTCAACTTCAAAGAGAAGAAACACTAAAGCGGTAAATGGCTTCCAGGTATAATCAAAAGGTAGTGCCAAGAGACTTCATGGAGAACGATCTCATCTTAATCCGAAATGATATTGGAACAACTCGACCTAGAGAAGGAAAGCTGGCAGCTAACTGGAAAGGACCCTACCGAGTCACAAAAATACTTGGGAAGGGCTACTACAGACTGTCCGAACTCGAGGGACGAGAACTCCCCAGATCATGGCACGCCTGTAACCTAAGAAGGTACTATAGCTAGGAAAGGTAAAAGATCTCAAGAATGCACTCTTTTTCCTGAAAAGGTTTTTTAATGAGGCGTGAAAGATTGAGATTTAATCCGACTTAAGGGTATGAAAAATTCCCGCCTGTATATATTTGCACTTTCTTTAAATAAAAATACATTTCAGATATTCTACAAAGTGCTCAAGACGCATTAATCTGAAGCATTCATCATCCGGTTATAAAGCAACGGATCGAACAAGAAGTGAAAAACAGATTCACTATACGATCTTGATAGGAATAATCGACTGACAAAGATGAAAACGCGATTCACCTAAAGGTCGATTAAACCAGGACAAAAATCACAATCTACAAATCGGCAAAAGATGAACACAGAATAATGCAAGAAGTTATCGAAAGTGATCCCAAAAAAGAACCTGATGAGGTCTTATGGATTGCTATATAATAACTTAAAAAGACTGGCCAACACCAAAAAGTCGGACCAAGTCAACCCAAGTTATCAGCAAATCCCTGGAAAGAGGTCTGGCCAACCCTATTAAAGAGGAATTGCTATAACTTAAAGAAGAGATCGACCTAACAAAGTCGGTCTCCTACAAAACAAGTTGTAAAAGTAATCCCTGAAAGAGACCTGACAAAGGTCCAAGAAAGAGGATTACAAAAACAACTTAGAAGAGATCGACCTAACAAAGTCGGTCTCAAAGACAAGTTGTAAAAGTAACCCCTGAAAGAGACCTGACGAAGGTCCAAGAAAGAGGATTACAAAAACAACTTAGAAGAGATCGACCTAACAAAGTCGGTCTCCTACAAAGACAAGTTGTAAAAGTAATCCCTGAAAGAGACCTGACAAAGGTCCAAGAAAAAGGATTACAAAAACAACTTAGAAGAGATCGATCTAACGAAGTCGGTCTCCTACAAAAGACAAGTTGTAAAAGTAATCCCTGAAAGAGACCTGACGAAGGTCCAAGAAAGAGGATTACAAAAACAACTTAGAAGAGATCGACCTAACGAAGTCGGTCTCCTACAAAGACAAGTTGTAAAAGTAATCCCTGAAAGAGACCTGACGAAGGTCCAAGAAAGAGGATTACAAAAACAACTTAGAAGAGATCGACCTAACAAAGTCGGTCTCCTACAAAGACAAGTTGTAAAAGTAATCCTTGAAAGAGACCTGGTGAAGGTCCAAGAAAGAGGATTACTGTTCATACCCTGGGTCGAGCTGTCCGACTCGGGATGTTCTACAGACAAAGCGACCGACCTCTTCAGGTCAGGACAACCTGACCTCTTCTCAAAGAGCTCGGCCAAGTCACAGGAAAGCCCAAACGAAGGGCCCAAATAGAGGAACACGTCCCAAATCCAAGGGCAGCCCAAGCCCATAGAGATAAAGGCGGTTCCCTTAAAGATGACCTCACTTAAAGATAAGATAAAGATAAGATAAGATAACTAACTTATCTTATCCACAGGAGGCCACATCTCACCATTATAAATACACTGGAGCACCCATGTATAACTCATACTCTGATTCTACTCAATACCTGCTTAATACCCTTGCTAACTTAAGCATCGGAGTCCTTTGCAGGTACCCCCACCCTCCGGGGATGAAGGATCAGCTCCATCACCAAATCCACCAAGTCGGACACACCAGCTCCGGCCGCTATACACCTGCCGGACACATCGACTCTGACCAACACAGAAGATCTCGACCGAGATCGACCTACAGTTTCAGGTAACCCCCAGAACATTGGCGCCGTTGCCGGGGACCTGGAAGTCATCCCATCAACATGGCGGATGACCATGACAACGACCACGATTCAGGTTTGGAAGACAGAACGCCGTATAAAAACGCGGATACTATACTCAAAGATACTCCGGAACCCAACGGAGACAAAAATTTATCAAATCCAGGGGTAATAGAAGCGCTTCAAAATCGATTGGAGCAACTTGAGAAAGAAGCCCAACATCAACGTGAAAAAGAAGAAGATCTACGTCGGGAGATAAGGCGGCGCCGAGAATTAGAAGATAAGCTTATAAAACTCGAAGCTGATTTCAAAACTAAAGCTACTCGACCATCCACAGAGGATAGCTCTCAGAAAGATCAAGATCCATTCACCAGAGAAATTATGAAGACCAAAATCCCAAAAGATTTCAAACTTCCGGATATGACTCTATGTGACGGCACCTCGGACCCCAACCATCATCTCAGCAACTTCAGAAGTAGAATGTACCTCACTGATGCCTCAGATGCAGTTCGCTACAAAGCCTTTCCAACAACTCTCACCAAGACAGCCATTAAATGGTTTGACAACCTACCTCCAAAATCCATTTCAAGTTTCGATGACCTGGCCAAAAAGTTCATGGCCCGATTCTCCATACAAAAGGACAAAGCCAAACACGCACCTAGCCTACTAGGGATCAAGCAAGGAGATCGGGAGAGTCCTCGCAACTACATGGAAAGATTCAACAAAACATGCATGGACATACAAAGTCTACCAACAGAAGCTGCCATTATGGGCCTCATAAATGGCCTGCAAGAAAGACCATTTAGCCAATCTATATCAAAGAGATACCCAACATCCCTAGACGAAGTACAAGAACGGGCGCAGAAGTACATCAATATGGAGGAAAATTCTCGACTTGGCAAAGCCTCAAGGTCCGGTTCTGCCTACCGAGATAAAGAATCCAAGAAAAAGGAAGATCGCTCCGGAGAAAAAAAAATATCATAACTACACTCCTCTTAGGGTATCCTTGGTAGATGTTTACAAAGAAGTCTGCCATACGGAGAAAATCCCTCCAGCTCGGCCACTTAAAGGCAAAAGAGGAGGAGGAAATCGGAATGAATACTGTGAATATCACCGACTTCGAGGGCATTCCACCAACGAATGCTTCGACTTAAAAAACATCATAGAAAAATTAGGACGACGAACCAAGAAAAAGAAGAAGGGATGAGGATGTCGGACGATCTGAACGATCACCTCGCACACCGGAAAGACACGTTCACGTAATACACAGCGGATTTGCTGGGGGAGGAATCTCCAAATCATCCCGCAAGCGATACCTCAAAGAGGTGTACCATGTCGAAGGAAAGAAGGAAGCGCCAGACATCCCAGCAATCACGTTTACAAGGAAGATGCATCCGGAATCATCTCGGGACACGACGACCCCATGGTCATTACGATCATACTAGCAAACGCCAACCTTTACCGTACACTAATTGACCAGGGAAGCTCTGCCGACATCTTATTCAAAACTGCCTTCGACAAACTCGGCCTAGAAGAAAAAGAGCTAAGAGCATACCCGAACAGCCTGTTTGGACTTGGAGATACCCCAGCTCAACCACTGGGATACGTATCACTGCATACAACCTTCGGGAAGGGGAACCAATCCAGAACACTCAAGATAGACTACATCGTGGTCGACGTAAGCTCAACCTACAATGCCTTAATAGGTCGAACAACGTTAAATCAACTCAGCGCAATAGTTTCAACTGCACATCTATGTATGAAATTCCCAACTGCGGAAGGGATAGCTACAATAAAGGCAGATCAAAAGATGACGCGTCGCTGTTATAACGAAAGTCTAAACCTCCGAGGCGAAGGAGGAGAGTTCTACACAATCGAGCTAGGTGGAGTTTAGAGGTGAGAAGAACTCCGACCACGACCCGAAGGAAAAGTAGAAAGAGTCCAGATCGGAGACACCTCGGATAAAACAACTAATATTGGCACGATCCTGAAAGGAGACACAAAGGAATCACTAATACGGTTCCTACGAGATAATGTTGATCTCTTTGCATGGAAAGCTGCCGACATGCCAGGCATTGATCCCGAACTAATGAGCCACAAATTGGCAGTCAACTCTGGATCCCGGCCGGTACAACAAAGACGAAGAAAACTCGGACCAGAACGATCTCAAGTTGTAGAAGAACAAGTACAAGCGCTACTAGAGGCAGGGTTCATAAGGGAAGTTAAATACCCACTATGGCTAGCAAACGTCGTCTTGGTCAAAAAGTCAAATGGGAAGTGGCGAATGTGCACCGACTACACCGACCTCAACAAAGCCTGCCAAAAAGACCCTTACCCACTCCCAAGCATCGACGCTCTAGTAGATGCTTCATCAGGATATAAGTATCTCTTGTTCATGGACGCATATTCGGGGTACAACCAAATCCCCATGTATCCACCAGATCAAGAAAAGACCTCGTTCCTAACATTGAAAGCAAACTACTGCTACATCGTGATGCCTTTCGGTCTCAAGAACACAGGAGCTACTTATCAAAGGCTAATAAATAAAGTCTTCTCAGATCACATCGGAAAAATCATGGAAGTTTATGTGGACGACATGTTGATAAAGACACAAAGCGAAGATACATTATTATCCGACCTGACTCAAGTGTTTTATACTATAAGGAAGCACAACATGCGGCTCAATCCCGCAAAATGCACCTTCGCAGTAGAAGCAGGCAAATTCTTAGGCTTTATGCTCACACAAAAGGGAATTGAAGCAAATCCAGACAAATGTCAAGCCATACTCAACATGAAGAGCCCAACCTGTGTCAAAGAAGTACAACAACTCAATGGGAGGTTGGCCGCTCTATCCCGATTCTTAGCAGGAGCTGCGATAAGATCTCTTCCCTTCTATGCTACTTTAAGAAAGGGAAAACAGTTCGAATGAATGACAGAATGTGAGCAAGCCTTCCGAGACTTCAAGGAGTTCTTAGGACAGCCACCTATCCTATCTCGACCACGAGAAGGAGAACCGCTCTATTATATCTCGCAATAGGGAGCCGGGCAATAGCCTCAGCACTAGTTAGAGAAGACGAACATGGGCAACAACCCGTCTACTTCATTAGCAAAGCGCTACAGGGATCCGAGCTGAACTACCACAAAATAGAAAAATTTGCCTATACCCTCATTCTAACATCTCGACGACTCCGCCCATACTTCCAGGCTCACACCATTAAGGTTCGAACTAACCAGCCCATAAAAGAAATATTGCAGAAAATAGATCTGGCAGGCAGAATTCTAAAATGGGCAGTCGAGTTGTCAGAGTTTGACCTCCAATATGAAGCTCGGACAGCCATCAAATCACAGTATCTGGCCGACTTCATCGCAGAATTCACAAATGCCCTAGAAACCCCCACAGAATGGAATCTCTACGTGGATGGTTCTTCAAATAAAACTGGAAGCGGCGCAGGCGTGATAATAGAAAGCGACCAAGGAACCCAAGTTGACCTCTCCCTCAAGTTCGGGTTCCCGGCCTCAAACAACCAGACAGAATATGAAGCATTATTAGCTGGTTTGAAGCTGGCTAAAGAGGTCGGAGCTCAAAAACTCAACATTTACAGCGATTCACAAGTGATCACATCACAAATAACAGGGAGCTACCAAGCCAAAGATCCCACCATGAAAAAATATTTGGATAAAACCAAGGAACAGCTCGGACAAATCGGGGAGTATAAAATCTGCCACATACCCCGCGAACAGAATGCCCGAGCTGATGCACTCTCAAAACTAGCCAGCACCAAACCAGGGGGCAACAATAGTAGCATCATCCAGGAAATGTTGCAAAACCCGTCAATCTTGGAAGAAGAAAAAGTCCTGACTATAACAAGTCAGGACCAAGGATGGATGACCCCCATAATTAACTACCTCAAAACAGGAACGCTCCCCACAGAAGAAAAGGAGGCAAAGAGGTTAAAAAGGGAGGCACAGTACTACACCATTATAAACAACATCCTCTACAAAAGGAAAATCTCAACACCTTTACTAAAATACGTGCCGACCTCCAACACAAGTGAAGTGCTAGAAGAAATACACGGCGGCATTTGTGGCAATCATCTCGGAGCACGAGCTCTCGCCAAAAAAATACTCCGGGCGGGATTTTATTGGCCAACTCTACAGAAAGAAGCTACAGAATTTGTGAAGACATGTCCACCATGTCAGAAACATACCAACTTTCACATCGCCCCGCCAGAAGAGCTCATTAGCGTGACCTCGCCTTGGCCGTTTGCAAAATGGGGACTCGATCTTCTCGGCCCCTTCCCACAGGGATCAGGACAAGTTAAATTCCTCATAGTAGGGGTAGATTACTTTACAAAGTGGATCGAGGCAGAGCCCCTAGCCAATGCCACCGCTCAGAGAAGCCGGAAATTCTTATATAGAAACATTGTCACAAGATTTGGGGTTCCATATTCAATAACCACAGACAATGGCACTCAATTCACAGATGCAGGCTTCAGAAAACTAGTAGCTGACTTGAATATAAAGCACCAGTACACCTCCGTTGAACATCCACAAGCCAATGGACAAGCCGAAGCGACTAACAAAGTCATATTGGCCGGATTAAAATGGAGATTACAAGACGCAAAGGGAGCCTGGGCGGAGGAGCTTCCACAAGTCCTATGGGCATATCGAACAACGCCACATTCCACCACGAAGGAATCCCCCTTCCGATTAGCATACGGAATAGAGGTGATGATTCCAGTAGAGATTGAGGAAGTGTCGCCTATAGTAGTCCACTACAATGAGGGAGCAAACTCCCAACTTCAGAGAGAAGAGCTCGACTTGTTACCCGAAATCCAAGAAAGAGCTCGGATCAGGGAAGAAGCTCTAAAGCGCCGAATGGCTTCCAGATATAATCAAAAGGTAGTGCCGAGAAGTTTTACAGAGAATGATCTCATCCTAATCCGAAATAATATCGGAACAACTCAACCCGAAGAAGGGAAGCTGGCAGCAAACTGGAAAGGACCCTACCGAGTCATAGAAGTACTTGGGAAGGGCTACTACAGACTGTCCGAGCTTGAAGGACGAGAGCTTCCCCGATCATGGCACGCCTGCAACCTAAGAAGGTACTACAGTTAGAAAAGGTAAAGGATCTCACTAAATGGATGCGCTCTTTTTCCTGAAAAGGTTTTTTAATGAGGCACCAGGTCGAGACCTAGACCATACCCGACTTAAAGGAATGAGAAAATTCCCACATGTATATATTTGCATTTTTCTTTAAATAAAGTTTATTGAGATATTATACAAGATTCCAAGACGCATTAATCTGAAGTATTCATCGTCCGATTATAAAGCAACAGGTCGACAGAAAGTGAAAAACAAATTCACTGCACGACCACGATAAAGATAATCGTCTGATAAAGGTGAAAACGTGATTCACCCGAAGGACAATCTAAAGTTGCCAACCATTTTCTACAAATCGGCAAAGATGAACACAGAATAATGTAAGAAGTTATCGAAAGCAATCCAAAAAAGAACCTGACGAGGTCTTACGGATAGCTAATATAATAACTTAAAGACTGGCCGACGTTCGAAAGTCGGACCAAGTCAACCCAAGTTATAAGTAAACCCTGGAAAGAGGTCTGACCAACCCTATTAAAGAGGATTACTTTAACTTAGAAGGGCCTGACATAACAAAGTCAGCCCAAAACTAAAAAGTTATACAAGTAGTCCCTGAAAGAGATCTGACAAAGATCCAAGAAGGAAGACTACAAAGAATAACTTAAAGGAGACCGACATAACCAAGTCGGACTCCTACCACTAAAAAGTTATACAAGTAATCCCTGAAAGAGATCTGACAAAGATCCAAGAAAGAGGACTACAAAAAATAACTTAAAGGAGACCGGCATAACCAAGTCGGACTCCTACCACTAAAAAGTTATACAAGTAGTCCCTGAAAGAGATCTGACAAAGATCCAAGAAAGAGGACTACAAAAAATAACTTAAAGGAGACCGACATAACCAAGTCGGACTCCTACCACTAAAAAGTTATACAAGTAGGCCCTGAAAGAGATCTGACAAAGATCCAAGAAAGAGGACTACAAAAAATAACTTAAAGGAAACCGACAAAACCAAGTCGGACTCCTACCATTAAAAAGTTATCAAAGTAATCTCTGAAAGAGACCTACCAAAGGTCCAAGAAAGAGGATTACAAAAACCACTTAGGAGAGATCGACCTAACGAAGTCGGTTTCTGATGAGCGGATAATTTATACGCTTTTTGGCATTGTTTTTAGGTAGTTTTTAGTAAGTTCAAGCTACTTTTATGGATGTTTTCACTAGTTTTATGTTAAATTCACATTTCTGGAATTTACTATGAGTTTGTGTGTTTTTCTGTGATTTCAGGTAATTTCTGGCTGAAATTGAGGGACTTGAGCAAAACTCTGATAGGAGGTTGACAAAAGGACTGCTGATGCTGTTGGAATCTGACCTACCTGCACTCGAAATGGATTTTCTGGAGCTACAAAACTCCAAATGGCACTCTCTCAACGGGGTTGGAAAGTAGACATCCAGAGCTTTCCGAGCAATATATAATAGTCCGTACTTTATTCGGGAATTATTGACGTAAACTGGCGCTCAACGCCAGTTCCATGTTGCTGTCTGGAGTAAAACGCGAGAAACACGTCACAACCCGGAGTTGAACGCCCAAAACACATTACAACTTGGCGTTCAACTCCAAAAGAAGCCTCAGCTCATGGATAGATCAAGCTCAGCCCAAACACACACCAAGTGGGCCCCGGAACTGGATTTATGCATCAATTACTTACTCCTGTAAACCCTAGTAGCTAGTCTAGTATAAATAGGATACTTTACTAGTGTATTAGACATCTTTGGTCTCAGTTTTATTTTATTCTTCATCTGAGGAGACTATTGATCACGTTTTGGGGGGCTGGCCATTCGGCCATGCCTGAACCTTTCACTTATGTATTTTCAACGGTGGAGTTTCTACACACCATAGATTAAGGGTGTGGAGCTCTGCTGTACCTCAAGTTTCAATGCAATTACTATTATTTTCTATCCAATTTGAATTATTCCTATTCTAAGATATTCGTTGCACTTTAACTTGATGAATGTGATGATCCGTGACACTCATCATCATTCTCACCTATGAATGCGCGTGATTGACAACCACTTCCGTGCTACCTTAGGCCGAGCGCGTATCTCTTAGATTCCTTAAACAGAATCTTCGTGGAATAAGCTAGATTGATGGCGGCATTCATGAGAATCCGGAAAGTCTAAACCTTGTCTGTGGTATTCCGAGTAGGATTCTGGGATTGAATGATTGTGACGAGCTTCAAATTCCTGAAGGCTGGGCGTTAGTGACAGACGCAAAAGAATCAAGGGATTCTATTCCAACCTGATTGAGAGGATGGGATGTAGCCATTGACAACGGTGATGCCCTACATACAGCTTGCCATTAAAAGGAATAAGAAGGATTGGATGAAGCAGTAGGAAAGTAGAGATTCAGGAGGAGCACAGCATCTCCAAACACCTATCTGAAATTCCCATCATGGAAATACATGAGTAACTTTATCTTTATTTTATGTTTATCTACTATTATTTGATTTTCCAAATTCCATAATTTATTTAAATCCGCCTGACTGAGATTTACAAGATGACCATTGATGAGCGGATATTTTATACGCTTTTTGGGGGTAATTTCATGTAGATTTTAGCATGTTTTAATTAGTTTTTAGTAGAATATTATTAGTTTTTAGGCGAAAATCATATTTCTAGACTTTACTATGATTTTGTGTGTTTTTCTGTGATTTCAGGTATTTTCTGACTGAAATTTAGGGAGCTGAGCAAGAATCTGATTTATGCTGAATAAGGACTGCTGATGCTATTGGATCCTGACCTCCCTGCACTCGGAATGGATTTTCTGGAGCTACAGGAGTTCAATTGACGCGCTCTCAATTGGGTTGGAAATTAGACATCCAGGGCTTTCCAGCAATATATAATAGTCTATACTTTGCGTGAAGATAGACGACATAAACTGGCGTTCAACGCCAGTTCCATGCTGCAGTCTGGCGTCCAGCGCCAGAAACAGGTTACAAGTTGGAGTTCAACGCCCAAAACACGTTACAACCTGGCGTTCAACTCCAAAAACAGCCCAAGCACGTGAGAGGCTTAAGTCTCAGCCCCAGCACACACCAAGTGGGCTCCAGAAATGGATTTCTGCACCAATTATCTTAGTTTACTCATATTCTGTAAACCTAGGTTACTAGTTTACTATTTAAATAACTTTTAGAGACTTATTTTGTACCTCATGACATTTTTAGATCTGAATTTTATACACTTTGACGGCATGAGTCTCTAAACTCCATTGTTGGGGGTGAGGAGCTCTGCAGCGTCTCGATGAATTAATGCAATTGTTTCTATTTCTCCATTCAAACGTGTGTGTTCCTATCTAAGATGTTCATTCGCGCTTAATTATGAAGAAGGTGATGATCCGTGACACTCATCACCTTCCTCAATCCATGAACGTGTGCCTGACAACCACCTCCGTTCTACATCTGATTGAATGAGCTTCTCTTAGATTCCTTAATCAGAATCTTCGTGGTATAAGCTAGAATTGATGGCGGCCACTCTTGAGGATCCGGAAAGTCTAAACCTTGTCTGTGGTATTCCGAGTAGGATTCAAGGATTGAATGGCTGTGACGAGCTTCAAACTCGCGATTGCTGGGCGTGATGACAAACGCAAAAGGATCAATGGATCCTATTCCAACATGATCGAGAACCAACAGCTGATTAGCCGTGCTGTGACAGAGTATTTGGACCGTTTTCACTGAGAGGATGGGAGGTAGCCACTGACAATGGTGACACCCTACATACAGCTTGCCATGGAGGGAACTTTGCACTTTTCCATGGATGGAATATTACATTACAGAAATTCAGAAGACAAAGCATCTCCAAAACTCCAACATATTCCCCATTACTGCATTACAAGTAATTAATTCACGCTCTTTTATCTTTTTAATAATTCAAACTGATAATTTTAATTGAAATCCTGACTAAGAGTAATAAAAGAAACATAGCTTGCTTCAAACCAATAATCTCCGTGGGATCGACCCTTACTCACGTAAGGTATTACTTGGACGATCCAGTGCACTTGCTGGTTAGTTGTGCGAATTGTCAAAGAGTGGGATTGCATTTCGTGCACCAAGTTTTTGGCGCCGCTGCCGGGGATTGTTTGAGTTTGAACAACTAAAGGTTTATTTTATTTCTTAGATTAGGAAGATTTTGGCAATTGGGTCAGAGTCTTTTATTTTCTTTTCAAAAAAATTATATTTCTTTATTAATTTTTAATTTTTCTTTGAGTCTAGTGTCTTGTTATAAGTTTGGTGTTAATTGCATATTTTATATTTTCCTTTAAAATTTTCGTATAAGTGTTCTTTGTTCTTCCTTGATCTTCAGGTTGTTTGATGAGAGGATAATTTATACGCTTTTTGGCATTGTTTTTAGTATGTTTTTAGTATATTTTAGTTAGTTTTTATTATATTTTTATTAGTTTTTAGTTAAAATTCACTTTTCTGGACTTTACTATGAGTTTGTGTATTTTTCTGTGATTTCAAGTATTTTCTGGCTGAAATTGAGGGTCCTGAGGAAAAATCTGATTCAGAGGCTGAAAAGGACTGCAGATGCTGTTGGATTCTGACCTCCCTGCACTCGAAGTGAATTTTCTGGAGTTACAGAAGCCCAATTGGCATGATCTTAACGGCGTTGGAAAGTAGACATCCTGGGCTTTCCAGCAATGCATAATAGTCCATACTTTTCACGAGATTTGATGGCCCAAACCGGCGTTGCAAATCAGCTTCAGAATTCCCAGCGTTTAACGCCGGAACTGGCATAAGAATTGGAGTTAAACGCCCAAACTGGCATGAAAGCTGGCGTTTAACTCCAGAAAAAGTCTCTACACATAAAAGCTTCAATGCTCAGCCCAAGCACACACCAAGTGGACCCCGGAAGTGGATTTTTTAGTCATTTACTCATTTCTGTATACCCTAGGTTACTAGTTCACTATTAATAGGATCTTTTGACATTGTATCTATACCTCATGACACTTTACACGTTTCTCACTGTATCTTCTACAACATGAGTCTCTAAACCCCATGGTTGGGGGTGAGGAGCTCTGCTGTGTCTTGATGGATTAATGCAATTACTACTGTTTTTCATTCAATCATGCTTGCTTCCATTCTAAGATATCACTTGTTCTTAACCCCTGATGAATGTGATGATCCGTGACACTCATCATCATTCTCAACTATGAACGTGTGCCTGACAACCACCTCTGTTCTACCTTAGATTGAGTAGATATCTCTTGGATTCTTTAATCGGAATCTTCGTGGTATAAGTTAGAATTGATGGCGGCATTCAAGAGAATCCGGAAGGTCTAAACCTTGTCTGTGGTATTCTGAGTAGGATTCAAGGATTGAATGACTGTGACGAGCTTCAAACTCCTGAGGGCTGGGCGTTAGTGACAGACGCAAAAGAATCACTGGATTCTATTCCAACCCAATTGAGAACTGACAGATGATTAGCCGTGCTGTGACAGAGCGCGTTGAACATTTTCACTGAGAGGATGGGAGGTAGCCATTGACAACGGTGAAACCCTACATACAGCTTGCCATGGAAGGAGCCTTGCGTGTTTGAAGAAGAAGACAGTAGGAAAGCAGAGGTTCAGAAGACAGAGCATCTCCAAAACCTCAACCTATTCCCCATTACTGCAAAACAAGTACTTATTTCATGTTCTTTTGCTTTTTACAATCAACCCTGATAATTTTTGATATCCTGATTAAGAGTTACAAGATAACCATAGCTTGCTTCAAGCTGACAATCTCCGTGGGATCGACCCTTACTCACGTAAGGTATTACTTGGACCACCCAGTGCACTTGATGGTTAGTTGTGCGGGATTGCAAAAGTGTGATTGCAATTTCGTGCACCAAGTTTTTGGCGCCGTTGCCAGGGATTGTTCGAGTTTGGACAACTGACAGTCTATCTTGTTGCTTAGATTAGGACTGTTTTAGTTTTGTTGGTTTAGAGTCTTTTATTTGAGTGTAGTTTCATATTTTAAGTTTGGTGTCAATTGCATGCTTTTGTTTTTCTTTTAATTTTCGAATTTGCATGTCCTTAGTCCCTTTTTGATTTTTAAAAAAATTCTATGTTTGGTGTCTTCTTTGTGTTTTCCTTTAGGTTTTCGAAAATTTGTGTTGATTTTTTTTATTCTAAGTTTGGTGTCATTTTGTTGTTTTTCTCTCTCCTCATTTCAAAAAAAAATCAAATCTTTTTCAAAACAAATTCTCAATCATATCTTTTTAATTGCTAATTCCAAAATCTTTTTAATTTAGTTTTCAATTTGCTTTGATTTTATTCTATTTTGGTTTTCGAATTTTTTTTATTTTCCATTGATTTTATTTTATATTTTTGGCTAAAAAAAATAATCTACTTGCAATCCATATCATTTCCCTTTCTCCATCATGGACCTAAGTGGAATTGAGCAGTCCAGAAGGACTCTGGGGTCGTATGCTAACCCCATTACAGCTGCATACGGGAGTAGCATCTGTATACCTCCCATCAAAGCAAGCAGCTTTGAGCTAAATCCTCAACTCATTATCATGGTGCAGCAAAATTGCCAGTATTTCGGTCTTCCACAGGAAGAACCTACTGAGTTTCTGGTACAGTTCTTACAAATTACTGACACAGTACGTGATAAAGAGGTGGATCAGGATGTCTACAGATTATTACAGTTTCCATTTGCTGTAAAAGATCAAGCCAAGAGATGGTTGAATAACCAACCTACAGCAAGCATAAAGACATGGAAACAGTTATCAGACAAATTCCTGAATCAATTTTACCCTCCAAAAAGGATGACACAGCTAAGGCTGGACATCCAAGGCTTTAAACAAGAGGATAATGAATCCCTTTATAATGCCTGGGAGTGGTATAGAGGTATGCTAAGAAAATGCCTCTCTGAAATGTTTTCAGAGTGGGTACAGTTAGACATCTTCTACTATGGGCTTACAGAAAAAGCTCAGATGTCTCTAGACCACTCAGCTGGTGGATCTATACATATGAGGAAGAAGATTGAGGAGGCTCAAGAGCTTATAGATACTGTTGCTAGAAATCAACATTTGTACTCTAGCAATGAGTTCTCCGCAAAAGAAGAAGTTATGACAGTAGCCACTGATCCTAATTCTCAAGAACAGATGATTGAGCTTAATCAGCAATTACACCTGATGACAAAACAGTTAGCAGAATTTAAAGAGATGCTCCAAGAAACTAAAATTGCTAACAAGAACATAGAATCACAGTTGAATCAGGCAAAACAGCAGCTATCTAAACAGATAACAGAAGAATGCCAAGCAGTTCAACTGAGGAGTGGGAAGACATTGAATAACTCTGCTCAAAGTAGCAAAAAGCCAATAAAGGAACAATTGACAGAGGATAGCCAAACCAGTATCCAAAATCCCTCTGAGGACAGTAAGGGCTCAGAGAGGAATACTCTTGGCGTTCAAACGCCAGAAAATGGGGGAAAGCTAGCGTTAAACGCCCATTCCCTACCCAGTTCTGGCGTTCAAACTCCAGAAAAGGGGGAAAAGTTGGCGTTAAACGCCCATTCTTCACCCAATCCTGGCGTTCAAACGCCAATGGGGAATCAGACACCTGAGAGTGCTGATAGTGACCCCTCTAAAAAGGCTTCTCCAACCACTTCTGTAAGGAATAAACCTGCAGCAACTAAGGTTGAAGAATATAAAGCCAAGATGCCTTATCCTCAGAAACTCCGCCAAGCGGAGCAGGATAAGCAATTTGCCCGCTTTGCAGACTATCTAAGGACTCTTGAAATAAAGATTCCGTTTGCAGAGGCACTTGAGCAAATACCTTCTTATGCTAAGTTCATGAAAGAGATCTTAAGTCATAAGAAGGATTGGAGAGAAACTGAAAAAGTATTTCTCACCGAAGAGTGCAGTGCAGTCATTCTGAAAAGCTTACCAGAAAAGCTTCAAGATCCAGGAAGCTTTATGATACCATGCACATTAGAAGGTGCTTGCACTAAGACAGCCCTGTGTGACCTTGGAGCAAGCATCAATCTAATACCTGCATCCACTATCAGAAAGCTTGGGTTGACTGAAGAAGTCAAACCAACCTGGATATGCCTCCAACTTGCTGATGGCTCCATTAAATATCCATCAGGCATAATTGAGGACATGATTGTCAAGGTTGGGCCATTCACCTTTCCAACTGACTTTGTAGTGCTGGAAATGGAGGAGCACAAGAATGCAACTCTCATTCTAGGAAGACCTTTCCTAACAACTGGACAAACTCTCATTGATGTACAAAAAGGGGAAGTAACCCTGAGAGTCAATGAGGATGAGTTCAAGTTGAATGCTGTAAAAGCTATGCAGCATCCAAACACTTCAAATGACTGCATGGGCGCTGACATTATTGACTCTTTGGTGGAAGAGATCAATATGACTGAGAGTCTCGAATCAGAGCTAGAGGACATCTTTAAAGATGTTCAACCTGATTTGGAGGAATCAGAGAGAATAATAGAACCTCTGAAAATCCCTCAGAAAGAGGAGAAACCTCCCAAACCCGAGCTCAAACCATTACCACCATCCCTGAAATATGCATTTCTGGGAGAAGGTGATACCTTTCCTGTAATCATAAGCTCTGCTTTAAATCCACAGGAAGAGGAAGCACTGATTCAAGTGCTAAGGACACACAAGACAGCTCTTGGGTGGTCCATAAGTGATCTTAAGGGCATTAGCCCAGCAAGATGCATGCACAAGACCCTATTGAAGGATAATGCCATACCAGTGGTCCAACCACAAAGGCGGCTAAATCCAGCCATGAAGGAGGTGGTGCAGAAAGAGGTCACTAAATTACTAGAGGCTGGGATTATTTATCCTATTTCTGATAGCCCCTGGGTGAGCCCTGTCCAAGTTGTCCCCAAGAAGGGAGGCATGACAGTAGTTCATAATGAAAAAAATGAACTGGTTCCCACAAGAACAGTCACAGGGTGGCGTATGTGTATTGACTACAGAAGGCTCAATACAGCCACCAGAAAGGATCATTTTCCTTTACCATTCATAGACCAAATGCTAGAAAGATTAGCTGGTCATGATTATTACTGCTTTTTGGATGGCTATTCAGGTTACAACCAAATTGCAGTAGATCCTCAAGACCAAGAGAAAACAGCATTTACTTGCCCTTCTGGCGTGTTTGCCTACAGGAGGATGCCTTTTGGTCTGTGTAATGCTCCTACAACCTTTCAGAGATGCATGCTATCCATCTTCTCTGATATGGTAGAGAAATTCCTGGAAGTCTTCATGGATGACTTCTCAGTATATGGAGACTCATGCAGCTCCTGTCTTAACCACCTAGCACTTGTCCTGAAAAGGTGCCAAGAGACTAACCTGGTTTTAAACAGGGAGAAATGTCACTTTAAGGTGACTGAAGGAATTGTCCTTCGACACAAAATTTCAAGCAAAGGAATAGAGGTGGATAAGGTAAAGGTAGAGGTAATTGAAAAATTACCACCACCTGCCAATGTTAAGGCAATCAGAAGCTTTCTGGGGCATGCAGGATTCTACAGAAGGTTTATAAAGGATTTTTCAAAAATTGCAAAACCTCTGAGCAACCTGCTAGCTGCTGACACACCATTTGTGTTTGACACACAGTGTCTGCAGGCATTTGAGACCCTAAAAGCTAAGCTGGTCACAGCACCAGTCATCTCTGCACCAGACTGGACATTGCCATTCGAACTAATGTGTGATGCCAGTGACCATGCCATTGGTGCAGTGTTGGGACAAAGGCTTAACAAGCTTCTGCATGTCATTTATTATGCCAGCCGTGTTCTAAATGATGCACAGAAGAATTACACAACCACAGAAAAAGAGTTACTTGCAGTGGTCTATGCCATTGACAAGTTTAGATCCTATCTAGTAGGATCAAAAGTGATTGTGTACACTGACCATGCTGCTCTTAAGTACTTACTCACAAAGCAGGATTCAAAACCCAGGCTTATAAGATGGGTGTTGCTTCTGCAAGAGTTTGATATAGAAATAAGAGACAGAAAAGGGACAGAGAACCAAGTAGCTGATCATCTGTCCCGAATAGAACCAGTAGCTGGGGCGTCCCTCCCTTCTACTAAGATCTCTGAGACTTTCCCAGATGAGCAACTCTTTGCCATTCAGGAAGCTCCATGGTTTGCAGATATTGCAAATTATAAAGCTGTGAGGTTCATACCACAGGAGTACAGCAGGGTGCAAAGAAAGAAATTAATTTCAGATGCCAAGTACTACCTATGGGATGAGCCATATCTCTTTAAGAGATGTGCAGACGGAATGATCCGCAGATGTGTACCCAGAGAAGAAGCACAAAGGATCCTGTGGCATTGCCATGGATCACAGTATGGGGGACATTTCGAAAGTGAGCGAACAGCCACTAAGGTCCTCCAATATGGCTTCTACTGGCCTACTCTCTATAGAGATGCCCGGGAGTTTGTGCGTAACTGTGACAGTTGCCAAAGAGCTGGTAACCTGCCTCATGGATACGCCATGCCTCAACAAAGAATCCTAGAGATTGAATTGTTTGATGTATGGGGAATTGACTTTATGGGTCCATTCCCACCATCATACTCAAACACTTACATTCTGGTGGCAGTGGACTATGTATCTAAATGGGTAGAAGCAATTACTACACCCACTAATGATACTAAGACCGTGCTGAAATTCCTCCAGAAACACATCTTCAGCAGGTTTGGTGTTCCCAGAGTACTAATCAGTGATGGGGGGTACTCATTTCTGCAATAAACAGTTGTACTCTGCTATGGTCCGATATGGAATTAGCCACAAAGTGGCAACCCCGTATCATCCACAGACAAATGGGCAAGCTGAAGTCTCTAACAGAGAGCTAAAAAGAATCCTAGAACAGACTGTACTTGCCCGTAGAAAGAATTGGGCAAAGAGCTTGGATGATGCTCTGTGGGCATACAAAACAGCATTCAAGACTCCAATAGGAACCTCTCCATACCAACTTGTGTATGGCAAGGCCTGTCATCTGCCCGTGGAACTGGAACATAAAGCCTACTGGGCAACCAGATTCCTAAACCTGGATGCTAAGTTAGCTGGTGAAAAAAGATTGCTCCAGCTAAATGAGCTAGATAAATTTAGACTCAGTGCCTTTGAAAATGCTAAAATTTATAAGGAAAAGGCAAAGAAGTGGCATGACAAGAAGTTGTCATCCAGAGTCTTTGAGCCAGGACAAAAAGTTCTGCTCTTCAACTCTAGGCTCAGATTGTTCCCAGGAAAACTTAAATCCCGCTGGAGGGGTCCGTATGTGATTACAGGAGTATCACCATATGGATATGTTGAGCTTCAGGATACTGATTCTGACAAGAAGTTCATTGTTAATGGACAGAGGATCAAGCATTATCTTGAAAGCAATTTTGAGCAAGAATGCTCAAAATTGAGACTTGAGTGATTCTCAGTGAAGGTCCAGCTAAAGACAATAAAGAAGCGCTTGCTGGGAGGCAACCCAGTCATTAGCAGGTTATCTGTTTTGTTTAATCAAGGTTCAATCCATATTCTCAAAGGGCAAATATCAAAATTGAAGGAATTCACAGAGTTACAGAAGGATTCAGTGCAAAAAGTAGAGAAAAAGTACTTCCTGGTGAAAAAACGCCAGTAAGGGGTACTTTGGGTGTTAAACGCCAGAATGGGCACCATTCTGGGCGTTTAACGCCAGGTGTGCAGCATCCTGGGCGTTCAGCAAAACGCCCAGTGATAAAGGGAATTCTGGCGTTTAACGCCAGCCAGGGTACCTGGCTGGGCGTTAAACGCCCACAATGGCCAACATTTGGGCGTTAAACGCCAGAATGGATACCATTCTGGGCGTTTAACGCCAGAAAGGTGGGGAACAGAGATTTTGCTTTCTAATTAAAATTTTTTCAAACTTTCCTGTTTTGATCTATAATTTTCTACATAAACACATTTCAAACTTTTATCACTCACTTTCAAATTTTCAAAAATTAAAATCATTCTTCAAATCTCCCTCAAATCCTTCCCAAATCTTCTTCAAAAAATCAAATATTTCTCAAATTCTTTCCATATCTTCTCAAATCTCCTTCAAAATTTTTGAAATCTCTCCCCCTCCCTTATAAATACATGTTCGGCCATCCCTTTCTCCACACCATTCGAATTTGCTCTCCTCCTCTCTCCCCTCTTTCCTTTCTTTTGCTTGAGGACAAGCAAACCTCTAAGTTTGGTGTGCTTTTCCGTGATCACTAAGCTAAGATTCATCAAGATTATGGCTCCTAAGGGAAAACAAACCAATTTAAGAGGCAAGAAAGAGAATAATCCAAAGAGTCTTTGGAATCAAGAGAAGTTCTTCACCAAAAAACATGAAGACCATTATCACAAAATAATGGGTCTGAGATCAGTGATCCCGGAAGTCAAATTTGATCTAAAAGAAGATGAATATCCGGGGATCCAAGAGCAAATTCGAAACAGAGGATGGGAAGTCCTAACCAATCCTGAGATAAAGGTTGGAAGAAATATGGTTCAGGAATTCTACTCAAATCTGTGGCTGACAGATAAGCAGAGAATGACTGGAACTGCTTTCTATACTTACAGAACCATGGTCAGAGGGAAAGTTATCTACTTCCATCTGGACAAAATAAGAGAGGTCTTCAAATTGCCTCAACTGCAAGATGATCCTGAATCCTTTAATAGGAGAATGGTGAGAGCAGATAAGGGGTTGGATCAAGTTCTAGAGGACATTTGCCTCCCTGAAACTAAGTGGATAACCAATTCAAAGGTGTCCCAAACCAACTCAAGAGGGGAGACCTCAAACCAATTGCAAGAGGCTGGCTAGACTTTATTGGGTGTTCCATATTGCCCACTAGCAACCGTTCTGAGGTCACTATCAAGAGAGCAGTGATGATTCATTGCATTATGCTTGGAAAAGAAGTGGAGGTTCATCATCTGATTGCTTGTGAGATCTACACAATTGCAAATAAGAATTCCACTGAAGCCAAACTGGCTTACCCAACCTTGATCTCCTTGCTTTGTAAAGAGGCTGGGGTGAAGATAGGAGTAGATGAATTCATACCCATTGAACATCCAATCACCAAGAAGTCAATGGAAGGACAAATGCAAGACAACTCTATCAAAAAGAGGGCGCAGGAGTTCCTCCCTGAATTTCCTGAAATTGACTACTGGGCCAGCCTAGAAGCATCTATCACC
This sequence comes from Arachis stenosperma, assembly GCF_014773155.1. Taxonomy (NCBI): domain Eukaryota; kingdom Viridiplantae; phylum Streptophyta; class Magnoliopsida; order Fabales; family Fabaceae; genus Arachis; species Arachis stenosperma. The sequence goes on from NC_080382.1 coordinate 120,874,821, forward strand.
AAGTTGCAAGAAACTATGGAGCAACTTAAGGAAGAACAGAAGAAACAGAACTGCATGCTCTGCAAATTGCTGAAGGAACAAGAGAAGCAGGGGCGTGAACTTCTGAATTAGTTTGATGTGGTGACAACACTTTTTGTTTTCTGAATGAATGCTTGAACAGTGCATATGTCTTTTGAATTTGTTGTTTTAAGAATGTTAAAATTGTTGGCTCTTGAAAGAATAATGGAAAAGGAGAAATGTTATTGAGGATCTGAAAAATCATTAAATTGATTCTTGAAGCAAGAAAAAGCAGTGAATACAAAAAAAAAAGAACGAAAAAATAAAGAAAGAAATAAAGTAGTGATCCAAGGCAAAAAGAGTGTGCTTAAGAACCCTGGACACCTCTAATTGGGGACTCTAGCAAAGCTGAGTCACAATATGAAAAGGTTTACCCAATTATGTGTCTGTGGCATGTATGTATCCGGTGGTAATACTGGAAGACAAAGTGCTTTGGGTCTCAGCCAAGACTCATAAAGTAGCTATGTTCAAGAATCATCATACTTAACTAGGAGAATCAATAACACTATCTGAGTTCTGAGTTCCTATGGATGCCAATCATTCTAAACTTCAAAGGATAAAGTGAGATGCCAAAACTGTTCAGAAGCAAAAAGCTACTAGTCCCGCTCATTTAATTGGAGCTAAGTTTCTTTGATATTTTGGAGTCTATAGTATATTCTCTTCTTTTTATTCTATTTTGATTTTCAGTTGCTTGGGGACAAGCAACAATTTAAGTTTGGTGTTGTGATGAGCGGATAATTTATACGCTTTTTGGCATTGCTTTTAGTATGTTTTTAGTATATTTTAGTTAGTTTTTATTATATTTTTATTAGTTTTTAGTTAAAATTCACTTTTCTGGACTTTACTATGAGTTTGTGTGTTTTTCTGTGATTTCAGGTATTTTCTGGCTGAAATTGAGGGTCCTGAGCAAAAATCTGATTCAGAGGCTGAAAAGGACTGCAGATGCTGTTGGATTCTGACCTCCCTGCACTAGAAGTAGATTTTCTGAAGCTACAGAAGCCCAATTGGCGCACTCTTAACGGCGTTGGAAAGTAGACATCCTGGGCTTTCCAGCAATGTATAATAGTTCATACTTTGCTCGAGATTTGATGGCCCAAACCGGTGTTGCAAATCAGCTTCAGAATTCCCAGCGTTTAACGCCGGAACTGGCATAAGAATTGGAGTTAAACGCCCAAACTGGCATGAAAGCTGGCGTTTAACTCCAGAAAAAGTCTCTACACATAAAAGCTTCAATGCTCAGCCCAAGCACACACCAAGTGGACCCCGGAAGTGGATTTTTTAGTCATTTACTCATTTCTGTATACCCTAGGTTACTAGTTTACTATTAATAGGATCTTTTGACATTGTATCTATACCTCATGACACTTTACACGTTTCTCACTGTATCTTCTACAGCATGAGTCTCTAAACCCCATGGTTGGGGGTGAGGAGCTCTGCTGTGTCTTGATGGATTAATGCAATTACTATTGTTTTTCATTCAATCATGCTTGCTTCCATTCTAAGATATCACTTGTTCTTAACCCTGATGAATGTGATGATCCGTGACACTCATCATCATTCTCTTACTATGAACGTGTGCCTGACAACCACCTCCGTTCTACCTTAGATTGAGTAGATATCTCTTGGATTCTTTAATCGGAATCTTCGTGGTATAAGCTAGATTTGATGGCGGCATTCAAGAGAATCCGGAAGGTCTAAACCTTGTCTGTGGTATTCTGAGTAGGATTCAAGGATTGAATGACTGTGACGAGCTTCAAACTCCTGAGGGCTGGGCGTTAGTGACAGACGCAAAAGAATCACTGGATTCTATTCCAACCCGATTGAGAACCGACAGATGATTAGCCGTGCTGTGACAGAGCGCGTTGAACATTTTCACTGAGAAGATGGGAGGTAGCCATTGACAACGGTGAAACCCTACATACAGCTTGCCATGGAAGGAGCCTTGCGTGTTTGAAGAAGAAGACAGTAGGAAAGCAGAGGTTCAGAAGACAGAGCATCTCCAAAACCTCAACCTATTCCCCATTACTGCAAAACAAGTACTTATTTCATGTTCTTTTGCTTTTTACAATCAACCCTGATAATTTTTGATATCCTGACTAAGAGTTACAAGATAACCATAGCTTGCTTCAAGCTGACAATCTCCGTGGGATCGACCCTTACTCACGTAAGGTATTACTTGGACGACCCAGTGCACTTGCTGGTTAGTTGTGCGGGATTGCAAAAGTGTGATTGCAATTTCGTGCACCATTGTTCTTGTTTATTTTTCCTGTTTGATCTCTAATTTTTCTTGTTCTGTGTCTTTTCTTGTTTCACTTGTGTTCTTTTTAAAGCATTAATCTTCCAAAAGGAATATACCTATTCAGAACAAGTGTTACATTTACTGCCCAATTGGCTAGAGCGTTGATCTATGTTCTTGGTAATTGGGTATCTTTTTTTTTTTTTAAAATCTTTTTCAAAAATAAATTTTCTTGATTTAATCTTGTGCCAAACTTTAAGTTTGGTGTTTTCTTGTTAATCTTTTCATAATTTTGGAAAATTTTATTAAAGTCTTCTAAAAATTTTAAGTTTAGTGTTCTTTCTTTTGTTCTTGGTATTCTTGTGAATCTTCAAGGTGTTCTTGAGTCTTTCTTGTGTTTTGATCTTAAAATTTTTTAGTTTGGTGTTCCTTGGTGTTTTCCCTCCAAAATTTTCGAAAATAAGGAGCATTAGATCTAAAAATTTTATGTCTTGTGTCTTTTGTGTGTTTTTCTCTTTCATCATAAAATTCAAAATTCAAAAAATATCTTTTCTAACTAAATTTAAACTATATTTTTGAAATTTTTATATAAAAATTCAGATTTCAATTTCAAAATTTTTCAATTCTTATCTTTTTAAGTTTTAAAAAAAAATTTATATATATATATATATATATATATATATATATCTTTTTCAAAAATATCCTAACCACTTTCTCCCTCTTTACTTTTTCGAAAAATCTTCATAATCTTTTTCAAATTTTTATAAATTTTAAATTTTCTTTCTTTATTTATTTTATTTTTATTTCGGTTTTTGTTTTATTTTATTACTTCGAAAATTATTTTTATAATAAAATAGACAATATCAACATCCATACCATCTCCCTTGCTCCATCATGGAACTAAGTGGAAATGAACAGTCCAGGAGGACTCTGGGGTCATATGCTAACCCTACTACTGCTTCATATGGGAGTAGTATCTGTATACCATCTGATGAGCGGATAATTTATACGCTTTTTGGCATTGTTTTTAGTATGTTTTTAGTATGATCTAGTTAGTTTTTAGTATATTTTTATTAGTTTTTAGTTAAAATTCACTTTTCTGGACTTTACTATGAGTTTGTGTATTTTTCTGTGATTTCAGGTATTTTCTGGCTGAAATTGAGGGACCTGAGCAAAAATCTGATCCAGAGACTGAAAAGGACTGCAGATGCTGTTGGATTCTGACCTCCCTGCACTCGAAGTCGATTTTCTGGAGCTACAGAAGCCCAATTGGCGCGCTCTCAACGGCGTTGGAAAGTAGACATCCTGGGCTTTCCAGCAATATATGATAGTCCATACTTTGCCCAAGATTTGATGGCCCAAACCGGCGTCCAAAGTCACCCTCAGAATTCCCAGCGTTAAACGCCCAAACTGGCATAAAAGCTGGCGTTTAACTCCAAGAAGAGTCTCTACACGAAAAATGCTTCATTGCTCAGCCCAAGCACACACCAAGTGGGTCCGGAAGTGGATTTTTATGTCTTTTACTCACCTTTGTAATTTTAAGCTACTAGTTTCCTATAAGTAAGACCTTTTACTATTGTATTTTCATCTTGGTTCTTCTGGTTCCCTCTCTGGGGCCGAAACCAATGATCACTCTTGTTCTTATGTATTTTCAACGGTGGAGTTTCTACACACCATAGATTAAGGTGTGGAGCTCTGCTGTACCTCGAGTATTAATGCAATTACTATTGTTCTTCTATTCAATTCTGCTTGTTCTTGTTCCAAGATATCACTTGTTCTTCAACTTGATGAATGTGATGATCCGTGACACTCATCATCAATCTCACTTATGAACAAAGTGACTGACAACCACTTCTGTTCTACAAGCAACAAGGCTCTAGTGTTTATCTCTTGGATTCTTTAACCGGAATCTTCGTGGTATAGGCGAGAACTGATGGCGGCATTCAAGAGAATCCGGAAGGTCTAACCTTGTCTGTGGTATTCTGAGTAGGATTCAATGATTGAATGACTGTGACGTGCTTCAAACTCCTAGCAGGCGGGGCGTTAGTGACAGACGCAAAAGAATCGCTGGATTCTATTCCGGCCTGACCGAGAACCGACAGCTGATTAGCCATATGCTGTGACAGAGCATAGGAACATTTTCACTGAGAGGATGGGAGGTAGCCACTGACAACGGTGAAACCCTTGCATAAGCTTGCCATGGAAAGGAGTAAGAAGGATTGGATGAAGACAGTAGAAAATCAGAGAGACGGAAGGGAAGGCATCTTCATACGCTTATCTGAAGCTCTCACCAATGATATACATAAGTATCTCTATCTTTATCTTTATGCTTTATTCATCATCTATACCCATTTGAGTCTGCCTGACTGAGATCTACAAGGTGACCATAGCTTGCTTCATACCAACAATCTCCGTGGGATCGACCCTTACTCGCGTAAGGTTTATTACTTGGACGACCCAGTGCACTTGCTGGTTAGTTGTGCAAAGTTGTGTAGTGATCACAATTTCGCGCACCAAGTTTTTGGCGCCGTTGCCGGGGATTGTTTGTGTATGGACAACTGACGGTTCATCTTGTTGCTTAGATTAGGTATTATTTTTCTTCAGAGTTCTTAAGAATGAATTCTAGTGTTTCAAGGTGATGTTCTTATCATCACCAAAGCTGATTGATCATCATCAATTTAGCTCTTGAATGCAATGTCCTGCTGAAGCTTAGCTAGCTATGTCTAATTCCTTTAGACTAAAGCTTTAGACTAACATTGCATGATTCCTGGAATTCTCATTAAGAATTTTGATACCTTTATTTTCTTCTTCCACTTAATTTTCGAAAAATCCAAAAAATTACAAAATCATAAAACAAAAAAAAATATTTCTTGTTTAAGTCTAGTGTCTCATTTTAAGTTTGGTGTCAATTGCATGTTTCTGTTCTTCTTGCATTTTTCAAATTTATGCATGTGTCTTCATTTATCTTCAAGTTGTTCTTGATGATTTCCTTGTTTTGATCTTTGAATTCTATTGACTTGAGTGTTTTGTTATTTCTTATGTGCATTCTCATTTTGTTAGTGTCAATAGTATACAAACTGCTAAGTTTGGTGTCTTGCATGCATTGTTATTTGATTTTAGTTGCATTTTGATTATTCCTCATTATTAAAAATCCAAAAATATTTTTAATTTGTGTCTTTTCAAGTCAATAATACAGAGAATTGAAGATTTAGAACATACTGCAGAGGAATCACACAGAAAAAGCTGGGCATTCAAAAATGCCCAGTGAAGAAGACAGACTGGCGTTTAAACGCCAGCCAGGGTGCCTGGCTGGGCGTTTAACGCCCAAAAGGGTAGAGTTTTGGGCGTTAAACGCCAGAATGTGCACCATTCTGGGCGTTTAACGCCAGGATGGCACAAGAGGGAAGATTCTGTTTTCAAATCAATTTTTTTTCAAGTTTTCAAAGTTTTTCAAAATGAAATCTTTTTCAAATCAAATCTTTTCAATCAAATGTTTTCAAAATCAATTTCTTTCCTTTTTCAAAGATACTTACTAACAATTAATGATTTGATTGAACATCTCAAATTTGTTGCCTTTTCTGTTGAGAAAGGTTTAATGTTTGAATCATATCTTTTCTTGTTAGGCAAGTCATTAATTTTTTTTAAATCAAATCTTTTTAAAATTGTTTTCAAATCATATCTTTTCAATCATATCTTTTTTAAAACCATAACTTTTCAATCATATCTCTTTAATCACATCTTTTTCAAAATAGTTTTCAAATCATATCTTGTTGATTTCTAATTTCAAAAATCTTTTTCAAAAATTACTTGATTTCTTTCTCACTCTTGATTTTCGAAAATTAATTAATTTTTTTTAAATGTTTTCAAAATATTTCACTTGATTTTCGAAAATTTCTTCCTCTCTTCTCACATCCTTCTATTTATGGACTAACACTATTCCTTAATGCAAAATTCGAACTCCATCTTCTTTGATAAGTTCGAATTTTCTACCTCTGTCTTCCATTTTTCTTTTCCTCTGACACCTCAAGGAATCTCTATACTGTGACTTAGAGGATTCCATATTCTCTTGTTCTCTTCTCTTTCATATGAGCAGGTACAAAGACAAAGGCATTCTTGTTGAAGCTGACCCTGAACCTGAAAGGACCTTGAAGCGAAAGCTAAGAGAAGCTAAGGCACAATTCTCTGTAGAGGACCTGACCGAATTCTTCAAAGAAGAAGAACACATGGCAGCCGAAAACAACAACAATGCAAACAATGCAAGGAAGGTGCTGGGTGACTTTACTGCACCTACTCCCGAATTCTATGGGAGAAGCATCTCTATCCCTGCCATTGGAGCAAACAACTTTGAGCTTAAGCCTCAATTAGTTTCTCTAATGCAACAGAATTGTAAGTTCCATGGACTTCCATTGGAAGATCCTCATCAGTTTTTAGCTGAATTCTTGCAAATCTGTGACACAGTCAAGACTAATGGGGTTGACCCTGAGGTCTACAGACTGATGCTATTCCCTTTTGCTGTAAGAGACAGAGCTAGAATATGGTTGGACTCTCAACCTAAAGAAAGCCTGGACTCTTGGGAAAAGCTAGTCAATGCCTTCTTGGCAAAGTTCTTTCCACCTCAAAAATTGAGTAAGCTTAGAGTGGAAGTCCAAACCTTCAGACAGAAGGATGGAGAATCCCTTTATGAAGCTTGGGAAAGATACAAACAATTAATCAGAAAATGTCCTTCTGACATGCTTTCTGAATGGAGCATCATAGGTATTTTCTATGATGGTCTCTCTGAACTATCCAAGATGTCTTTGGATAGCTCTGCTGGAGGATCTCTTCATCTAAAGAAGACGCCTACAGAAGCTCAAGAGCTAATTGAAATGGTTGCAAATAACCAATTCATGTACACTTCTGCAAGGAATCCTGTGAACAATGGGACTAATCAGAAGAAAGGAGTTCTTGAGATTGATACTCTGAATGCCATAGTGGCTCAGAATAAAATATTGACTTAGCAAGTCAATTTGATTTCTCAAAGTCTGTCTGGAATGCAAAATGCACCAAGCAGTACTAAGGATGCTTCATCTGAAGAAGAAGCTTATGATCCTGAGAACCCTTCAATGGAAGAGGTGAATTACCTAGGAGAACCCTATGGGAACACCTATAATTCTTCATGGAGAAATCACCCAAATTTCTCATGGAAGAATCAAGAGAGACCTCAACAAGGTTTCAACAATAATGGTGGAAGAAACAGGTTTAACAATGGCAAGCCTTTTCCATCATCTTCTCAGCAACAGACAGAGAATGCTAAACAGAACCCCTCTGACTTAGCAACCATGGTCTCTGATCTAATCAAAACCACTCAAAGTTTCATGACTGAAACAAGGTCCTCCATTAGGAATTTGGAGGCACAAGTGGGACAGCTGAGCAAGAAAATTACTGAACTCCCTCCTAGTACACTTCCAAGCAATACAGAAGAAAATCCAAAAGGAGAGTGCAAGGCCATCAACATGGCCGAATTTGGAGAGGAAGGGGAGGAAGTGAACGCCACTGAGGAAGACCTCAATGGGCGTGCACTGACCTCCAATGAGTTCCCTAATGAGGAACCATGGGAATCTGAGGCTCAAAATGAGACCATAGAGATTCCATTGGATTTACTTCTGCCATTCATGAGCTCTGATGAGTATTCTTCCTCTGAAGAGGATGAGTATGTCACTGAAGAGCAAGTTGCTAAATACCTTGGAGCAATCATGAAGCTAAATGACAAGTTATTTGGAAATGAGACTTGGGAGGATGAACCCCCTTTGCTCACCAAAGAACTGGATGACTTGTCTAGGCAGAAATTACCTCAAAAGAGACAAGATCCTGGGAAGTTTTCAATACCTTGTACCATAGGCACCATGACCTTCAAGAAGGCTCTGTGTGACTTAGGGTCAAGTGTAAACCTCATGCCTCTCTCTGTAATGGAGAAGCTAGGGATCTTTGAGGTACAAGCTGCAAGAATCTCACTAGAGATGGCAGACAACTCAAGAAAACAAGCTTATGGACTTGTAGAGGATGTTTTGGTGAAGATTGAAGACCATTACATCCCTGCTGATTTCATAGTCCTAGAGACTGGGAAGTGCATGGATGAAACCATCATCCTTGGCAGACCCTTCCTAGCCACAGCCAAGGCTGTGATTGATATTGATAGAGGTGAACTGATCATTCAAGTGAATGAAGAATCCTTTGTGTTCAAGGCTCAAGGATATCCCTCTGTCACCAAGGAGAGGAAGCATGAAGAGCTTCTCTCAACTCAGAGTCAAGCAGAGCCCCCACAGTCAAACTCTAAGTTTAGTGTTGGGAGGCCACAACCAAACTCTAAGTTTGGTGTTGAACCCCGACATTCAAACTCTAAGTTTGGTGTTGGGAGGTTCCAACATTGCTCTGAGTATCTGTGAGGCTCCATGAGAGCCCACTGTCAAGCTACTGACATTAAAGAAGCGCTTGTTGGGAGGCAACCCAATGTTATATTTTATCTATCTTCTTTTGTTATTTTATGTTTTTTGTAGGTTGATGATCATAAGAAGTCACAAAATCAATTGAAAAAGCAAAAACAGAATGAAAAACAGGAAGAAAAACAGCACACCCTGGAGGAAGAACCTACTGGCGTTTAAACGCCAGTAAGGCTAGCAGTTGGGCGTTTAACGCCCAGTCTGGCACCATTCTGGGCGTTTAACGCCAGAAAGGGGCACCAGACTGGCGTTAAACGCCAGAAAAGGGCAAGAACCTGGCGTTAAACGCCAGAAATGGGCACCAGCCCGGCGTTTAACGCCAGATTTGGCACAAAACGTGTTTTTGCATGCCATTTGGTGCAGGGATGACTTTTCCTTGACACCTCAGGATCTGTGGACCGCACAGGATCCCCACCAACCCACCACACTCTCTTCTTCTTCACCCATTCATCCTTCATAAAAACCCCACCTACCTCACCATTCAAATTCAAACCACTTCCCCCCTCTTTGGCCGAACACAACGCCATTCCCTTCTTCCTCATTTCTTCTTCTTCTACTCTCTTCTTTCTTCTTTTGCTCGAGGACGAGCAAATCTTTTAAGTTTGGTGTGGTAAAAGCATTGCTTTTTGTTTTTCCATAACCATTTATGGCATCCAAGGCCGGAGAAACCTCTAGAAAGAGGAAAGGGAAGGCAAAAGCTTCCACCTCCGAGTCATGGGAGATGGAGAGATTCACCTCAAGGGATGCACTTTCCTCCACAAAACTATTGGGAGCAAATCAACACCTCCCTAGGAGAATTGAGTTCCAACATGGGACAACTAAGGGTGGAGCACCAAGAACACTCCATTATCCTCCATGAAATTAGAGAAGATCAAAGAATCATGAGAGAGGAGCAACAAAGACAAGGAAGAGACATTGAGGAGCTCAAGCACTCCATAGGATCTTCAAGAGGAAGAACAAGCCGCCATCACTAAGGTGGACCCGTTCTTTAATTTCCTTGTTCTTTGTCTTTCTGTTTTTCGAAATTTTCATGCTTATGTTTATCTATGTTTGTGTCTTGTGATCATTAGTGTCTTAGTGTCTATGCCTTAAAGTTATGAATGTCCTATGAATCCATCACCTTTCTTAAAAGAAAACTGTTTTTTATCACAAAGAACAAGAAGTACAGGATTTCAAATTCATCTTTAAAACTAGCTTAATTAGTTTGATGTGGTGACAATACTTTTTGTTTTCTGAATGTATGCTTGAACAGTGCATATGTCTTTTGAATTTGTTGTTCATGAATGTTAAAATTGTTGGCTCTTGAAAGAATGATGAAAAAGGAGACATGTTACTGAGGATCTGAAAAATCATAAAAATGATTCTTGAAGCAAGAAAAAGCAGTGAATACAAAAAAAAAAGAGAAAGAGAAAAACGAAAAAGAAAAAAAAAGGGGAGAAAGAAAAAGAAAAGAAAAAGAAATAAAGTTGTGATCCAAGGCAAAAAGAGTGTGCTTAAGAACCCTGGACACCTCTAATTGGGGACTCTAGCAAAGCTGAGTCACATCTGAAAAGGTTCACCCAATTATGTGTCTGTGGCATGTATGTATCCGGTGGTAATACTGGAAGACAGAGTGCTTTGGGCCACGGCCAAGACTCAATAAGTAGCTGTGTTCAAGAATCATCATACTTAACTAGGAGAATCAATAACACTATCTGGATTCTGAGTTCCTAAAGAAGCCAATCATTCTGAATTTCAAAGGATAGAGTGAGATGCCAAAACTGTTCGGAGGCAAAAAGCTACTAGTCCCGCTCATCTAATTTGGAGCTAAGTTTCATTGATAATTTGGAGTCTATAGTATATTCTCTTCTTTTTATCTTATTTGATTTTCAGTTGCTTGAGGACAAGCAACAATTTAAGTTTGGTGTTGTGATGAGCGGATAATTTATACGCTTTTTGGCATTGTTTTAGTATGTTTTTAGTATGATCTAGTTAGTTTTTAGTATATTTTTATTAGTTTTTAGTTAAAATTCACTTTTCTGGACTTTACTATGAGTTTGTGTGTTTTCTGTGATTTCAGGTATTTTCTGGCTGAAATTGAGGGACCTGAGCAAAAATCTGATCCAGAGACTGAAAAGGACTGCAGATGCTGTTGGATTCTGACCTCCCTGCACTCGAAGTGGATTTTCTGGAGCTACAGAAGCCCAATTGGCGCGCTCTCAACGGCGTTGGAAAGTAGACATCCTGGGCTTTCCAGCAATATATGATAGTCCATACTTTGCCCAAGATTTGATGGCCCAAACCGGCGTCCAAAGTCACCCTCAGAATTCCCAGCGTTAAACGCCCAAACTGGCATAAAAGCTGGCGTTTAACTCCAAGAAGAGTCTCTACACGAAAAATGCTTCATTGCTCAGCCCAAGCACACACCAAGTGGGCCCAGAAGTGGATTTTTATGTCTTTTACTCACCTTTGTAATTCTTAAGCTACTAGTTTCCTATAAGTAAGACCTTTTACTATTGTATTTTCATCTTGGTTCTTCTGGTTCCCTCTCTGGGGCCGAAACCAATGATCACTCTTGTTCTTATGTATTTTCAACGGTGGAGTTTCTACACACCATAGATTAAGGTGTGGAGCTCTGCTGTACCTCGAGTATTAATGCAATTACTATTGTTCTTCTATTCAATTCTGCTTGTTCTTGTTCCAAGATATCACTTGTTCTTCAACTTGATGAATGTGATGATCCGTGACACTCATCATCATTCTCACTTATGAACAAAGTGACTGACAACCACTTCTGTTCTACAAGAAACAAGGCTCTAGTGTTTATCTCTTGGATTCTTTAACCGGAATCTTCGTGGTATAGGCGAGAACTGATGGTGGCATTCAAGAGAATCCGGAAGGTCTAACCTTGTCTGTGGTATTCTGAGTAGGATTCAATGATTGAATGACTGTGACGTGCTTCAAACTCCTAGCAGGCGGGGCGTTAGTGACAAACGCAAAAGAATCGCTGGATTCTATTCCGGCCTGACTGAGAACCGACAGCTGATTAGCCATATGCTGTGACAGAGCATAGGAACATTTTCACTGAGAGGATGGGAGGTAGCCACTGACAACGGTGAAACCCTTGCATAAGCTTGCCATGGAAAGGAGTAAGAAGGATTGGATGAAGACAGTAGGAAAGCAGAGAGACGGAAGGGAAGGCATCTTCATACGCTTATCTGAAGCTCTCACCAATGATATACATAAGTATCTCTATCTTTATCTTTATGCTTTATTCATCATCTATACCCATTTGAGTCTGCCTGACTGAGATCTACAAGGTGACCATAGCTTGCTTCATACCAACAATCTCCGTGGGATCGACCCTTACTCGCGTAAGGTTTATTACTTGGACGACCCAGTGCACTTGCTGGTTAGTTGTGCAAAGTTGTGTAGTGATCACAATTTCGCGCACCACCCTCCATTGGAGTTAGTAGCTTTGAGTTGAATCCTCAGCTCATTATCATGGTGCAGCAAAGCTGCCAGTATTCCGGTCTTCCACATGAAGAACCTACAGAGTTTCTAGCACAATTTTTACAAATTGCTGACACAGTACATGATAAGGAAGTATATCAGGATGTCTACAGATTATTACTGTTCCCATTTGCTGTAAAAGATCAAGCTAAGAGGTGGTTAAATAACCAACCTAGGAACAGCATAAGGACATGGAAACAGCTGTCAGAAAAATTCCTGAATCACTATTTTCCTCCAAAATGGATGACACAGCTAAGGCTAAGCATCCAAGGCTTCAGACAAGGAGATAATGAATCCCTTTATGATGCCTGGGAGAGATACAGAGAGATGCTAAGAAAATGCCCCTCTGAAATGTTTTTAGAGTGGGTGCAATTAGACATCTTCTACTATGGACTTACAGAAAGAGCTCAGATTTCTCTAGACTACTCAGCTGGTGGATCTATACATATGAGAAAAATAATTGAAGAAGCTCAAGAGCTTATTGATACAGTTGCCAGAAATCAGCATCTGTACCTAAGCAATGAATCTTCCATAAAAGAAGAAGCTAAAACAGTAACTGCTGAACTCAGTCCTGTAGATCAGGCTAATGAATTCAATCAACAATTAGACTTTCTAACAAAACAGCTAGCCGAGTTCAAGGAGATATTACAAGAAACAAGAATGGCTAATATGAATATGAAAGTACAGTTGAAGCAAACAGAAAAGCAACTGTCAAAACAAATAACAGAAGAATGCCAAGCAGTTCAATTAAGAAGTGAGAAAACATTAAATACCTCACTTCAAAGCAGCAGGAAGACAAGAAATAAACAAATGGCTACTCAAAATCCCTCTGAGGAAAATCAGAGCCCAGAGAGGAATAATGCTGGCGCTGAACGCCCAAACCATGCTCATTCCTGGCGTTCAAGGCCAGAAACAAGCAAGGACTTGGCGTTGAACGCCCAAAGGGAGCACAGTTCTGGCGTTCAGACGCCAGAAACAGGCAAGGAGCTGGCGTCTAACGCCACTCCAGCTTCCACCCCTGGCATTCAATTGCCAGTGGGGGATCAAACACATACAAGTGCTGATAACAACCCTTCTAAAAAGGCTTCCCAACTCACTTCTACAGGTAATAAACCTGCAGCAACTAAGGTTGAGGAATACAAAGCCAAAATGCCTTATCCTCAAAAACTCCGCCAAGCGGAATAGGATAAGCAATTTGCCCGCTTTGCAGACTATCTCAGGACTCTTGAAATAAAGATTCCGTTTGCAGAAGCACTTGAGCAAATACCCTCTTATGCTAAGTTCATGAAAGAGATCTTAAGTCATAAGAAGGATTGGAGAGAAACTGAAAAAGTTTACCTCACTGAAGAATGCAGTGCAGTCATTCTGAAAAGCTTACCTGAGAAGCTTAAAGATCTCGGGAGCTTTATGATACCATGCAAATTAGAGGGTAATTGTACCAAGCAAGCTCTATGTGATCTTGGGGCAAGTATCAATCTAATACCTGCATCTATTATCACCAAGCTTGGTTTGACTGAAGAAGTCAAACCAACCCGGATATGTTTTCAACTTGCTAATGGCTCCATTAAATACCCATCAGGCGTGATTGAAGATATAATTGTCAAGGTTGGGCCATTTGCCTTTCCCACTGACTTTGTGGTACTGGAAATGGAGGAGCACAAGAGTGCAACTCTCATTCTAGGAAGACCTTTTCTAGCAACTGGCCGAACCCTCATTGACGTCCAAAAAGGGGAAGTAACCCTAAGAGTCAATGAGGAGGAGTTCAAGTTGAATGTTGTCAAAGCCATGCAACATCCAGACAACCCAAATGACTGCATGAGTGTTGATATTATTGACTATCTGGTAAGAGAGGTCAATATGGCTGAGTCTCGAATCAGAGCTAGAGGACATCTTTAAAGATGTTCAGGCTGATCTGGAGGAATCAGAGAGAATAATAGAACCTTTGAAAATCCCTCAGGAAGAGGAGAAACCTCCTAAACCCGAGCTCAAACCATTACCACCATCCCTGAAATATGCATTTCTGGGAGAAGGTGATACCTTTCCTGTAATCATAAGCTCTACCTTAGAGACACAGGAAGAGGAAGCACTAATTCAAGTGCTAAGGACACATAAGACAGCTCTTGGGTGGTCCATAAGTGATCTTAAGGGCATTAGCCCAATCAGATGCATGCACAAGATCCTATTGGAGGGTGACGCTAAGCCAGTGGTCCAACCACAAAGGCGGCTGAATCCAGCCATGAAGGAAGTGGTGCAGAAGGAGGTCACTAAATTACTAGAGGCTGGGATTATTTATCCTATTTCTGATATCCCCTGGGTAAGCCCTGTCCAAGTCGTCCCTAAGAAGGGAGGCATGACAGTGGTTCATAATGAAAAAAATGAACTGGTTCCAACAAGAACAATTACAGGGTGGCGTATGTGTATTGATTATAGAAGGCTCAATACAACCACCAGAAAGGATCATTTTCCTTTACCATTCATAGACTTGATGCTAGAAAGACTAGCAGGTCATGAATACTATTGCTTCCTGGATGGATATTCAGGTTATAATCAAATTGCAGTAGATCCCCAAGATCAAGAGAAAACGGTATTCACATGTCCATCTGGAGTATTTGCATACAGAAGGATACCATTTGGCCTGTGCAATGCACCTGCAACCTTTCAGAGGTGCATGCTCTCAATTTTCTCTGATATGGTGGAAAAATTTTTGGAAGTCTTCATGGATGACTTCTCAGTATTTGAAGACTCATTCAGCTCCTGTCTTAACCATCTAGCACTTGTTCTAAAGAGATGCCAATAGACTAACCTGGTTTTAAACTGGGAAAAATGTCACTTTATGGTGACTGAAGGAATTGTCCTTGGGCACAAAATTTCGAACAAAGGAATAGAGGTGGATCAAGCTAAGATAGAGGTAATTGAAAAATTACCACCACCTGCCAATGTTAAGGCAATCAGAAGCTTTTTGGGGCATGCAGGATTCTATAGGAGGTTTATAAAGGATTTTTCAAAAATCGCCAAACCTCTGAGCAACCTGCTAGCTGCTAACACGCCATTTTTCTTTGATAAGGAGTGTCTGCAGGCATTTGAAACTCTGAAAGCTAAATTGGTCACAGCACCAATCATCTCTGTACCAAACTGGACATTGCCATTTGAACTAATGTGTGATGCCAGTGACCATGCCATTGGTGCAGTGTTGGGACAAAGGCATGACAAGCTGTTGCACGTCATTTACTATGTCAGTCGTGTTCTAAATGACGCACAGAAGAACTACACAACCACAGAAAAAGAGCTACTTGCAGTGGTTTACGCCATTGACAAGTTTAGATCCTATTTAGTAGGATCAAAAGTGATTGTGTACACTGACCATGCCGCTCTTAAATATCTACTCACAAAGCAGGAATCAAAACCCAGACTCATAAGATGGGTGTTGCTCCTGCAAGAGTTTGATATAGAAATAAGAGACAAAAAAGGGACAGAAAATCAGGTAGCAGATCACTTGTCTCGAATAGAACCAGTAGAAGGGGCGTCCCTCCCTCTTACTGAGATCTCAGAAAACTTTCCGGATGAGCAACTCTTTGCCATCCAGGAAGTGCCATGGTTTGCAGACAATGCAAACTACAAGGCAGTAAGATTCATACCCAAAGAATACAGTAGACAGCAATCAAAGAAGCTGATCACGGATGCAAAGTATTATCTTTGGGATGAGCCGTATCTCTTTAAGAGATGTGCAGACGGAGTAATCCGTAGATGTGTGCCTAAAGAAGAAGCGCAGAAGATCCTATGGCACTGCCATGGATCACAGTATGGAGGACATTTTGGAAGTGAGCGAACAGCCACAAGAGTCCTCCAATGTGGCTTCTACTGGCCTACTTTCTATAAAGACTCCTGAGTGTTTGTACTTAATTGTGACAGTTGCCAAAGATCTGGTAATCTGCCTCACAGTTATGCCATGACTCAACAAGGGATCTTAGAGATTGAGTTGTTTGATGTATGGGGTATTGACTTCATGGGACCTTTCCCACCATCATACTCAAACACTTATATTTTGGTGGCAGTGGATTATGTATCCAAACGGGTGGAAGCTATTGCAACACCCACTAATGACACTAAGACCGTGTTAAAATTCCTCCAGAAACACATCTTCAGCAGATTTGGTACCCCTAGAGTATTAATCAGTGATGGAGGCACTCATTTCTGCAATAAACAGCTTTACTCTGCTTTGGTTCGTTATGGAGTTAGCCGCAGGGTGGCCACTCCATATCATCCACAGACAAATGGGCAAGCTGAAGTCTCTAACAGAGAGCTTAAAAGAATCCTGGAACGGACTGTAATTAACCGTAGAAAGGATTGGGCAAGAAGCTTGGATGATGCTCTGTGGGCATACAGAACAGCATTCAAGACCCCTAAAGGGACTTCTCCATACCAGCTTGTGTATGGAAAGGCATGTCACTTGCCAGTGGAACTGGAACATAAGGCCTACTGGGCAACCAGATTCCTGAACCTTGATTCCAAGTTAGCTGGAGAAAACCGATTGCTCCAGTTAAATGCGCTCGAGGAATTTAGACTCAATGCTTTCGAGAATGCAAAAATTTACAAAGAGAAAGCAAAAAGATGGCATGATAAGAAACTGTCATCCAGAGTCTTTGAGCCGGGGCAGAAAGTTCTGCTATTTAATTCTAGGCTCAAATTATTCTCCGGGAAACTAAAATCCCGGTGGAGAGGTCCATATGTGATTACAAGTGTATCACCATATGGATACGTAGAGCTTCAGGATAATGACTCTAACAAAAAGTTCATTGTTAATGGACAGAGAGTTAAACATTATCTTGAAAGTAATTTTGAGCAAGAATGCTCAAAACTGAGACTTGATTAGAGCTCAGTAATAGTCCAGCTAAGGACAATAAAGAAGCGCTTGCTGGGAGGCAACCCAACCATTTACAAAATTTAATTTTATTTGTTTTTGTTAAATTTTATAGGTATATGTCAAAGTACCTTTAAAAGGTAAAATAGCAATTGCTTGAATTCACAGAGTTACAGGGGAATTCGGAAACTCACTGGCATGAAAAAGCCAGTAAGAAATGTTTTGGGCATTGAACGCCCAAAAGAAGCATCCACTGGGCGTTCAACGCCAGTAAGGATAGCCATCTGAGCGTTGAACGCCAGAAAGAAGCATCTTCTGGGCGTTGAACGCCAGAAAGAAGCTCCTTCTGGGCGTTTAACGCCAGAACTACAGCATCCTGGGCGTTCAGATAAACGCCCAGTGACAAAGGACTTCCTGGTGTTCAACACCAGAAAGAAGCAACTTCTGGGCGTTGAACGCCCAGGAAAAGCAGCAATTGGGCATTAAACGCCCAAAACAAGCAGCATTTGGGCGTTTAACGCCAGGATGGTAGGGAGGAGGTAAAATTCGTTTTTCTTTACAAATTTTCTAAATTTTTATGTTTCAATTCATGATTTCTTGCATAAACATGTTTCAAAATATCATCCTTTAATTTCAAAAAAATTTTTATCCTAATTTCTAAAAACTCTAATTTCTAAAATCCCTCTCTCAAAAATAATATATCTTCATACATAAACATAAACCTTTTTCCAATCCAATCCAACTATTTTTCCATTTTTTTTCAAAACTTAATTATCTTTTAAAATCTTTTTCAAATTAAAAATTCAGATTTATTTTTAAATATCATTCATATCTTTTAAATTATATCTTTTTCTTATCATATTTATCTTTTATAAATCATATCTTTTATCTTATATCTTTTTCTTATTTTCGAAAACCCACCCCCTCCCTTTATATCCACTTCGGCGCCCCTCTCATCATTCATCATTCCACACTTGCTCTCCTTCTATCCCTCTCCTTTCTTTCCTTTTGCTTGAGGACAAGCAAACCTCTAAGTTTGGTGTGTTTATCCGTAATCACTAAGATCATGGCCCCTAAAGGAAAACAACCCACCCCAAGAGGCAAGAAAGAGAGTATTCCAAAACTACTTTAGAATCAAGGGAAGTTCTTGACTAAAGAACATTCAGACCATTACTACAAAATAATGGGTCTAAGATCAATGATCCCGGAAGTCAAGTTTGATCTGAAAGAAGATGAATATTCGGAGATCTAAGAACAAATTCGAAACAGGAACTGGGAAATCCTAGCTAATCCTAAAACAAAAGTGGGAAGGAATATGGTTCATGAGTTCTATGCAAATCTGTGGCAGACAGACAGGCAAAGAATGATTGGAGCTGCCCTCTATGACCATCGAACCTTAGTCAGAGGAAAGATTGTTCACATCCATCTTGACAAAATCAGGGAGATCTTTAAGCTTCCTCAACTGAAAGATGACCCAGACTCCTTTAATAGGAGAATGATGAGGGTAAACAAAGGCCTGGACAAGATTCTAGAGGATATATGCATCCCTGGAGCCAGGTGGACCACCAACACCACTGGCATCCCAAATCAACTCAAGAGAGAAGATCTCAAACCAGTTGCCAGAGGCTGGCTGGACTTCATTGGGCGTTCTATATTGCCTACCAGCAACCGTTCTGAAGTTACTGTCAAAAGAGCAGTGATGATTCACTGCATCATGTTGGGAAGTGAAGTAGAAGTTCATCAACTAATCTCTTGTGAACTCTACAAAATAGCAAACAAGAACTCCAAGGATGCCAAATTGGCCTATCCAAGCTTAATTTTTATGCTCTGCAGAGATGCCGGAGTGAAGATGGGAATAACTGAGTACATCTCAGTTGAGAGGCCAATTACTAAATTATCAATGGAAAGACAACAATTGCAAGATGATCCAATCAAGAGAAGAGCACAAGAATTCCTCCCAGAACTTCCTCAATTCAAATATTGGGAACATCTCGAGGCATCTGTTTCCAAGTTGCAAGAAGCTATGAACCAAATAAAGGAAGAACAGAACAATCAAAGTAGCATGCTTTGCAAATTGCTTAGGGAACAAGAAGAGCAAGGGCGTGACTTAAGGGAGCTGAAGCGCCAGAAATTAATCCTTGAAGGACCAAGCACCCCACAGATCAGAGGAACATCCACTTTCCAAAATACAGATTGTTGAGTTCTAATTTTAGCTTTAACTCTGTGATAGTGTTATTATAGGAATTTACCTTCGAAGTTATACAGTAGTAGTAGTAGTTATTAGCATATCTATTCTGGTTTTATTTCCAATTAAGTTATAATTTATTTTTCTCATCATCATCATACATGAATAAAATAGTAGATTTTTAGAATAAAGAAGTAATTTATATTTTTCGAGTTCTTAATAATAAAAATTATAATTAATTATATGTGGTGTCAATACTTTTTATTCTCTGAATGAATGCTTGAACAGTGCATATTTTATCCTGAATTTTACGAATGTTGGCTCCTGAAAGAATGAGGAACACGAAAAATATTATTGATGATCTGAAAAATCATGAATTTGATTCTTGAAGCAAGAAAAAGCAGTGAAAAAAAAGAAACTTTTACAAGAAATCATTGGATCAAGAAAAAGAAAAAGCCAATAGCCCTTAAAACCAAAAGGCAAGGGTGAAAAGGATCTAAGGCTTTGAGCATCAGTGGATAAGAGGGCCCAAGGAAGTAATTCCAGGCCTAAGCGGCTAAATCAAGCTGTCCCTAACCATGTGCTTGTGGCATTGGTGCACGAAATTGTGATCATCAATGGCGCCATCAACATGGTACGCTCATTGCAATCTCAACTCTTTATCACAACTCCGCACAACTAACCAGCAAGTGCACTGGGTCGTCCAAGGAATAAACCTTACACGAGTAAGGGTCGATCCCACGGAGATTGTTGGTATGAAGCAAGCTATGGTCACCTTGTAAATCTTAGTCAGGCAGACTCAGATGGTTATAGATGAAATATGAATAAAAGATAAAGATAAAGATAGAGATACTTATGTAATTCATTGGTGAGAACTTCAGATAAGCGAATGGAGATGCTTTGTCCCTTCCGTCTCTCTGCTTTCCTACTGTCTTCATCCAATCCTTCTTACTCCTTTCCATGGCAAGCTTATGCAAGGGTTTCACCGTTGTCAGTGGCTACCTCCCATCCTCTCAGTGGAAATGTTCAACGCACCCTGTCACGGCACGGCTATCCAGCTGTCGGTTCTCGATCATGTCGGAATAGAATCCAGTGATTCTTTTGCGTCTGTCACTAACGCCCCACAATCGCGAGTTTGAAGCACGTCACAGTCATTCAATCATTGAATCCTACTCAGAATACCACAGACAAGGTTAGACCTTCCGGATTCTCTTGAATGCCGCCATCAGTTCTGGCCTATACCACGAAGACTCTGATCTCACGGAATGGCTGGCTCGTTTGTCAGGCGAGCGCTCGGTTGTCAGGCGATCAACCATGCATCGTGTATCAGGAATCCAAGAGATATTCACCCAATCTAAGGTAGAACAGAGGTGGTTGTCAGTCACACGTTCATAGGTGAGAATGATGATGAGTGTCACGAATCATCACATTCATCAAGTTGAAGAACAAGTGATATCTTGGAACAAGAACAAGCGGAATTGAATAGAAGAACAATAGTAATTGCATTAATACTCGAGGTACAGCAGAGTTCCACACCTTAATCTATGGTGTGTAGAAACTCCACCGTTGAAAATACATAAGAACAAGGTCTAGGCATGGCCGTGAGGCCAGCCCCCAAATGATCTAAGAACTAGATGTCCAAAGATGAAAATACAATAGTAAAAGGTCCTATTTATAGGGAACTAGTAGCTTAAGAATTACAAAGATGAGTAAAAGACATAAAAATCCACTTCCGGGCCCACTTGGTGTGTGCTTGGGCTGAGCATTGAAGCATTTTCGTGTAGAGACTCTTCTTGGAGTTAAATGTCAGCTTTTGTACCAGTTTGGGCATTTAACTCCCACTTTGGTGCCAGTTCCGGCGTTTAACGCTGGGAATTCTGAAGGTGACTTTGAACGCCGATTTGGGCCATCAAATCTTGGGTAAAGTATGGACTATCATATATTGCTGGAAATCCCAGGATGTCTACTTTCCAACGCCGTTGAGAGCGCGCCAATTGGGCTTCTGTAACTCCAGAAAATCTACTTCGAGTGCAGGGAGGTCAGAATCCAACAGCATCTGCAGTCCTTTTCAGTCTCTGAATCAGATTTTTGCTCAGGTCCCTCAATTTCAGCCAGAAAATACCTGAAATCACAGAAAAACACACAAACTTATAGTAAAGTCCAGAAAAGTGAATTTTAACTAAAAACTAAAAAAATATACTAAAACTAACTAAATCCTACTAGAAACATACTAAAACAATGCCAAAAAGCGTATAAATTATCCGCTCATCACACACCAAACTTAAATTTTGCTTGTCCCCAAGCAACTGAAAATCAAATAAGATAAAAAGAAGAGAATATACTATAGACTCCAAATTATTAATGAAACTTAGCTCCAAATTAGATGAGCGGGACTAGTAGCTTTTTGCCTCCGAACAGTTTTGGCATCTCACTTTATCCTTTGAAATTCAGAATGATTGGCTTCTTTAGGAACTCAGAATCCAGATAGTGTTATTGATTCTCCTAGTTAAGTATGATGATTCTTGAACACAGCTACTTATTGAGTCTTGGCCGTGGCCTAAAGCACTCTGTTTTCCAGTATTACCACCGGATACATACATGCCACAGACACATAATTGGGTGAACCTTTTCAGATTATGACTCAGCTTTGCTAGAGTCCCCAATTAGAGGTGTCCAGGGTTCTTAAGCACACTCTTTTTGCCTTGGATCACAACTTTATTTCTTTCTTTTTCATTCTTTTTCTCTTTCTTTTTTTTTCGTCTCTTTTTTTTTCGCTTCTTCTCCCTTTTTTTTTTGTATTCACTGCTTTTTCTTGCTTCAAGAATCATTTTTATGATTTTTCAGATCCTCATACATGTCTCCTTTTTCATCATTCTTTCAAGAGCCAACAATTTTAACATTCATGAACAACAAATTCAAAAGACATATGCACTGTTTAAGCATACATTCAGAAAACAAAAAGTATTGTCACCACATCAAACTAATTAAGCTAGTTTTAAAGATGAATTCGAAATCCTGTACTTCTTGTTCTTTTGTGATAAAAACAGTTTTCATTTAAGAAAGGTGATGGATTCATAGGACATTCATAACTTTAAGGCATAGACACTAAGACACTAATGATCATAAGACACAAACATAGATAAACATAAGCATAAAAATTCAAAAAACAAGAAAATAAAGAACAAGGAGATTAAAGAACGGGTCCACCTCAGTGATGGCGGCTTGTTCTTCCTCTTGAAGGTCTTATGGAGTGCTTGAGCTCTTCAATGTCTCTTCCTTGTCTTTGTTGCTCCTCTCTCATGATTCTTTGATTTTCTCTAATTTCATGGAGGAGAATGGAGTGTTCTTGGTGCTCCACCCTTAGTTGTCCCATGTTGGAACTCAATTCTCCTAGGGAGGTGTTAATTTGCTCCCAATATTTTTGTGGAGGAAAGTGCATCCCTTGAGGTATCTCAAGGATTTCATGATGAGTGGGGTCTCTTGTTTGCTCCATCCTTTTCTTAGTGATGGGCTTGTCCTCATCAATGAGGATGTCTCCTTCTATGTCAACTCCTACTGAATAACAGAGGTGACAAATGAGATGAGGAAAGGCTAACCTTGCTAAGGTAGAGGACTTGTCTGCCACCTTATAGAGTTCTTGGGCTATAACCTCATGAACTTCTACTTCTTCTCCAATCATGATGCTATGGATCATGATGGCCCAGTCTAGAGTAACTTCAGACCGGTTGCTAGTGGGAATGATTGAGCGTTGGATAAACTCCAACCATCCTCTAGCCACGGGCTTGAGGTCATGCCTTCTTAATTGAACCGGCTTCCCTCTTGAATCTCTCTTCCATTTGGCGCCCTCTTCACAAATGTCTCTGAGGACTTGGTCCAACCTTTGATCAAAGTTGACCCTTCTTGTGTAAGGATGTTCATCTCCTTGCATCATGGGCAAGTTGAATGCCAACCTTACATTTTCCGGACTAAAATCTAAGTATTTCCCCCGAACTATTGTAAGCCAATTCTTTGGGTTCGGGTTCACACCTTGAACATGGCTCTTGGTGATCCATGCATTGGCATAGAACTCTTGAACCATTAAGATTCCGACTTGTTGAATGGGGTTGGTGAGAACTTCCCAACCTCTTCTTCGAATCTCATGTCGGATCTCCGGATATTCACTCTTTTTGAGTTTGAAAGGGACCTCGGGGATCACCTTCTTCAAGGCCACAACTTCATAGAAGTGGTCTTGATGCACCCTTGAGATGAATCTCTCCATCTCCCATGACTCGGAGGTGGAAGCTTTTGCCTTCCCTTTCCTCTTTCTAGAGGTTTCTCCGGCCTTGGATGCCATAAAGGGTTATGGAAACAAAAGCAATGCTTTTACCACACCAAACTTAAAAGTTTTGCTCGTCCTCGAGCAAAAGAAGAAAGAATAGAGGAGAAGAAGAAGAAAATGGAGGAGATGGAGGAGGTTGTGTGGTTCGGCCAAAGGGGGAAGAAATAGTGTTTAGGGTGTGTGAAAATGAGGAGTGAAGATGGGTTATATAGGGGTGAGGGAGGGTAGGGTTCGGCCATTATGGGTGGGTGTGGGAGGGAAAGTGGTTTGAATTTTGAATGGTGAGGTAGGTGGGGTTTTATGAAGGATGGATGTGAGTGGTGAAGAGAAAGATGGGATTTGATAGGTGAAGGGTTTTTGGGGAAGAGTGGTTGAGGTGATTGGTGAATGGGTGAAGAAGAAAGAGGGTGGTGGGTGGTGCGCGAAATCGTGATCACTACACAACTCCGCACAACTAACCAGCAAGTGCACTGGGTCGTCCAAGTAATAAACCTTACGCGAGTAAGGGTCGATCCCACGGAGATTGTTGGTATGAAGCAAGCTATGGTCACCTTGTAAATCTTAGTCAGGCAGACTCAAATGGGTGTAGATGATGAATAAAACATAAAGATAAAGATAGAGATACTTATGTATATCATTGGTAGGAATTTCAGATAAGCGTATGAAGATGCTTTGTCCCTTCCGTCTCTCTGCTTTCCTACTGTCTTCATCCAATCCTTCTTACTCCTTTCCATGGCAAGCTGTATGTAGGGTTTCACCGTTGTCAGTGGCTACCTCCCATCCTCTCATTGGAAATGTTCAACGCACCCTGTCACGGCACGGCTATCCATCTGTCGGTTCTCAATCAGGCCGGAATAGAATCCAGTGATTCTTTTGCGTCTGTCACTAAC